>NC_134364.1:48728933-49021433 GCF_048569485.1 Anomaloglossus baeobatrachus | reverse complement strand
TAAGCATTCCCCCACATGCCCTCATTCACCAACTTATTGAATAAAAAAAATCCTTGACGTTCCAACATAATCCAATTGATGAATAAACACTCTCCCACACACTCTTATTTACCAATGTAATAAAAAAAAATCCTAGAAGTTCAGACCTAATCCAATGGAATATTGTCCCATGATGCCTATTCATCCATTGGATTATGTCGGAACTTCCAGGATTTCTTTTTAATACATTTTTCTGTGTGTTTTCTTTTAACTCTATACCTTCTGGATGTCTGATAGACACCAATCTATTACTAACCCCTGGCCTTGATGTCATCTGTCAATTCACAGCTGACATCAACCTGAAAAGTATTACACTGATGCCCACTGCATCAGGGAATTCTGGAAGAGCTGGGCAAAGCACCAGAATTGATGCATCTCATTGATGTGCCACTTCTGGGGTGGCTGTGCGCTGCTTTTTTCAAGCTGTGAGGGGTCAAATAACCTTAGGCCCTCCCACCTTGATAATACCAGTCCCCAGCTGTCTGTTTTACCTCAACTGGTTATCAAAAATGGGGTGGAGCCCAGCTCTTTTTTATTTTGTAATTATTTAAATAATTTTAAAAAACAGCGTGTTATCCCCTGTATGTTTGATAACCAGTCAAGGTAAAACTGACAGTAGGGGGTTGCAGACCTCAGTTGTCTGCATTACCTGCTTTAGTTATCTAAAATAGGAGGGACCCCCAAATTGTTGGGGGGTTTTTTGTGTGTTTTTTTTTTTTTTTTTTTTTACTATTCCCTATCTACATTTATTTGCAGGGCAATTGCCCCCATTTTGCTTTCTCTTGCTGTCCCATTGCCCTTACTACAAGCATTTTACAGCCGTTTTACAGGACAGAATATTTGGATTTTTATTGACTTATATGGGGTTCAGGGTCCGAGGTCAACTTGTAGTCAAGTCCGGATTCCAAACTGAACTTTTAACTAAAGTCCGGCAGAACCCGAAGAACCCAAACTTCCACTGGTCTGCTCATTCCTAGTTGTTCACTCCACCAATCCACAGTCAGACAGATTATATACAATTGGTGGAAATGTAAGAACATTATTGCCCTGCCCAGGAGTGAATGACCAACAAAGTTGACTCCAAGAGGAAGGCAAGAAATAGTCTGCAAGGTTACAAAAGCACCCAAGGTAAGCTCTAAGCAACTAAGGGTCTTTCTAATATTAGCTAATGTTAATGCTCATGAGTCCACCATCAGGACGATGCTGTCATAAGTGGTGTGCATGGCAAGATTTCAAGGAGAAAGCTACTGTCCTTCAAAACTTGTAGTTTGCAAAAAATGACTGCACAAGCCAGAAGGCTATTTGAACAATATTTTGTTAAAGGAGTTGTCCAACATTAGCTTACCAAAAAAGTTTGAGTTTATCTGTGCTGTATTGTCATATAAAACACCCCTACATTGTTATTTTTTCTTTTCTAACTTGTGTTCCTCTTGATTTATCCCTTTATTCTCTGCAGCTCTTTGTTTACATTCAGCACAAGCAAACTGACCGCTTCCTGTGCCACACCTCCCAGTCAGAGCTGGCACCGCCCACCTCACTGTCCAGCCCCGCCCCCTGCCTGGCCTCAGTGTCCAGCCTCACCCCCTGCCCGCCTCCTGCACACACATTCCCTGTCAGTATTCTGCCCCAGCACCATACCTGTTATCACTCTAGCAATGGAAAAAACAGCCCCACATCGGGCTCTGCACACACACACACACACACACACACACACACACACACACACACACACACACACACACACACACACACACACACTCACACACACACACACACATCGGCTCTGCGCCCCACATCACATCAGGCTCTGCAACCCTCCCCCCACCCACACACACAAACACACACGGCGCTCTGTACCGACCCCCCCCCCTCACCATCGTTCTGTAATGACCCCTACCCCCATAGGGAACACATGTGGGCTACATTCACATGACCGTTCCGTTTCTGCGGTCCGCAAAAAACGGTCCATTTTTTCACGGATGCATCCGTGTGTCATCCGTGTGCCTTCCGTTTTTTTGCGGACCGCAAAAAACGGAAGCGGCAAGAAAGATAAATAGATGAGTAGATATAGAGATGAAAAGATAGATATAGAGACAGAGATAGAGGGATGAATGAATGAATAGATGGATAGATGAATAGATGGATAAGAAAGATTTATATAATGTCCTACCCCCCTGCATATTCTAAGCTGGCACCCTTTAGTGACTTACATGTGGCACTAAAGGGTGCTTAGCCTTGTATTTAGCCAAAAAATAAATAAATAATTAAAAAAAAAAAACCGATGTGGGGTCCCCCCTATCTTTTGTAGCCAGCTAGGGTAAAGCAGACGGCTGCAGCCTGCAGACCACAGCTGGCAGCTTCACCTTGGCTGATAATCCAAAACAGAGGGCACCCCATGCTGTTATTTTAAATAAAATAAATAATTTAAAACAAAAAACGTGGGTCCCCCCCAAATTGGATCACCAGCCAAGGTAAATTGGACAGCTGTCGTCTGGTATTCTCAGACTGGGCAGGTCCACTGTTATTGGATACTCCCCAGCCTAAAAATAGCAGGCCACAGCCGCCCCAGAAGTGGCGCATCCATTAGATGCGCCAATCCTGGCGCTTTGCCCCAACTCATCCCATTGCCCTAGTGCGGTGGCAAACAGGGTAATATATGGGGTTGATGCCAGATGTGTAATGTCACCTGGCATCAAGCCCTGGGGTTCGTGAGGTCAGGCGTCTATCAGATACCCGACATCACCAACCCAGTCAGTAAGCCAGTCAATAAAAAAATAGACAACAAAAAAAGTTTTATTTGAAAAAACACTCCCTACAATTCCCTCTTTCACCAATTTATTGAAAAGAACAATCAAATCCAGGTCTGCTGTAATCCAATAAGGGGGACACATGACTATCCATACCATAGTCAATGTCCCAGTCAATGAAGAACAGAATGTTCCTCATTGGCTGGGAGAGCAATGCAGTGACCTGAGCTAACATCAATGGGTCAGCCCAGGTCACTGCAGGGCATGACAAGTGCTGCTGTCAGGAGGTTAGATGAGATCATTACCAGCTGTGACGATCTTCTCTTCACTCTTGTCAGCGCGGTCACTGTCTTCTATGCCCGCGCGTTCTCAGCAGTTTCGCCCATGACGTCACCGCTAGTGACGTGAGAACGCAGCGGGTATCGGCGGCAGTGACCGCGCTGACAGGAGTGAAGAGGAGATGATCACAGCAGGTAATGATCTCATCTGCCTCCCGGCAGCAGCGCTCGTTATCCCCACGGCTGCCAGCACTGCAGGGTGAGAATCTGCATGCGGGCAGACACACACTGCAATGAAGGCAGCCGCGGGGCTGGAGCAGGACACAGACTGCACGGGCACTCCTGCTATCCTGACCAGGGAGCCCGGTGGTGGCGGTGACACCGTGGGTGGGGAGAGTATGGGGTGCGAGGGAATGTGTGGGAGGGTGCAGGGAAGGGGGCGGGGACTCACGCACTGTACCCACCCAGCAGGGCCGCAACAAGCTGTTCCAGATTTGCATGTCAACATGGTCCTGCCCATGTTGACATGAAATGACCGGAAGCAGCAAAATCGTGGCAGGAGCGGTCACATGACCACTCTGAGCCGGGGGAGAGGGGCTGACAGCAGGGCAGGTAAGTGGTCTCTATCTACTTACCTGCCCCAATGTAGCCCAATAGTGTAATAAAAAAAAGTCAAAATAAGCCGGATAACCTCTTTAATATTGAGACTAAAGTAGTGCTTCTTGGTTAAAATGAAAATCAATATATTTGAGAGTGGAAAAACACTGCATTATGACAAAGAAAAACCCTGGTCAAAGATGTTGATAGCAGTATCATGGTTTGAGCTTGTTTTGCTGCATCTTGGCCAGAAAGGAACAATAACTTGTGAATTGTCCTAGCACATTCTAAAGGAAGATGTTCTGATATCTGTCCATGAGCAGAATATAAAATAATGTGGGTCATGCAGCAAAACGGGTTCACAAAGCACAGAACTCATTCTAAAAAGGAAGGGTTAAATAAGAATAAAGTTAAAGGTTTGGAATGGCCAAGTCAAAGTTCTGACCTTAATCCTAGAGAAATATTGCTGAAGGACCTGAAGTGAGTGGTTCATGAAAGAAAAGAGAGAAAACCCACTAATATAACAGAGCTGAAACTGTTTTATATGGAGGAATGGGCTAAAATTCCTCCAAGCTGATCTTCAGGGCTAATCAGCATCTACCAGAAACATCTAACAGCAGTCAGTCATTGCTGCATAAGGAGGTCAGATCAGATACTGAAAGCAATGGTTGACATACTTATTCCACTCGTAGACATCTGATATTTTTTTATTTTCACTGTACCTTGTATAGGCTATCATCTCAACTTCCATATGTTGAAACCTTACCAAGGAGACCTTGATCAATGTCCGGAATAGTACTGAAATGTTGGCCTTTTGAATATTGTTATGCTCATAAGCAGCTCTTTGCAAATCTAGTATATTTGCCAAAATTCTCATTTCGCACATTCACTTTAATTTATGTTGGAAACTTGATTTGCATCAAATTTGTTAAATGGAAATAAAAAGTTATTAATTGCTTATAAAACTTTAAAAAAAATTATATTACTTCTACTCAGTGATGAGTGGGCAATACCATGCTCAGGTGTCCAGTACTTGTAACTAGTGATGAGCGGGTACTACCATGCTCAGGTGCTCGGTACTTGTAACTAGTGATGAGTGGGCACTACCATGCTCAGGTGCTCAGTACTAGTAACTAGTGATGAACGAGCACTACCATACTCGGGTGGTCGGTACTTGTAACTAGTGATGAGTGAGCACTACCATGCTGGAGTGCTCGGTTACTCGTAACTAGTGATGAGTGGGCACTACCATGCTCAGGTGTCCAGTACTCGTAACTAGTGATGAGCGAGCACTACCATGCTCAGGTACTCGGTACTCGTAACTAGTGATGTGCGAGCACTACCATGCTCGGGTGGTCAGTACTTGTAGCTAGTGATGAGCGAGCACTACCATGCTCGGTACTCGTAACTAGTGATGAGCAAATGTGCCGCCCCCGCGTCAGCAGCCGAGCTACTCGGATCCGGATCCGCAGTGGCTCGAGGCATCTCCGGACCTGGGGGTCGGGGTCGCGCGGCCACTCGGAATAAAAGGGGGGGAATATTTACAAGGGAGAATGTGGAAAATTTGTGACGCTACCCGTGGTGTGTGGTAAGGTGGAGTACCACCGCTGCAGTTGGGAGTACCCGGTGGCGATGGTGGGGGCAGCCTGGTGTTTAACCCCTCCAAGGGTAGGGGGAAAGCCCCGGGACTCGATGAGGGCTGCGGGGAGGTGCCGTTGGGACGGTAAGGGTCAACGGCACAACTGTAGTAAACCAAAGTTCTTGACACAGCTGCCGCTTGGAGGGAGCACGCCTGGATCCCATGCCCGTTGATGTTGCCTGTTAGCCTGTGACCTTTTCCTTTCACCTTTTCTTCTAACTGGTCCCTTTAGCATAAAACTAGTCGGGTCCCGCTCCCCAGTGTGGCTAACTGGGTGAGCTTGCTCTCAGGGTTCACGCTTGGGATTTTCTGGACTATGTAGTGGGAAAGTCCTATCTCCCTCGTTGCGCTAGTACCCCGATTTTGGAGCGGGTGGAGAACGGATCTTGAAGGCTCCGTCCTCGTCGGGTAAAATGCCAGGACACCTGAAGCTACTTCCTGGCCTAGGGTCCACGTACCCCATCGTGCCCTGGCCCCTGCCCGGTGATAGCACAAGGGCGCCGGCTGTCCTCCTCGACAGTCCGTGCCCCTTGTCACGATCCCCTGCGACCGGGGTCCAGCTCCTACCAGGCCCAGACCAACGTCTGCCACCTAGTAGTACCAAGGAGCCCGGCTCCTGACCTCTCCTCTTGAGAGTCACCACTCAACTGCACTGCTCCTGACACTCCTGACCTCCCCTTAACCAACCCCCCAAGTGGGCGGCCCTATTCCCTTCAGGCTGTCCACTGGTGTGTCTGGTGGGTGTGGTGCAGAGTGTTCCTAAGATTTTGATTAGCTTGTTCTTGTCAACACCAAAGGTCAGGGACCCGTAACCAAGGAGGAGGTGGATACTGTGCAGAAGGGCAGATTGCACAATACCCTGTGATGACCTGATAGGCCAGGGCGTCACCAAGCCCTACCATGCTCAGGTGCTCGGTACTCATAACTAGTGATGAGCGAACACTACCATGCTCAGGTGCTCAGTACCAATAACTAGTGATGAGCGGGCACTACCATGCTCGGGTGCTCGGTACTCAAAATGAGCAGTTGGTGCTTGGATGGGCGCAACTCAAGTACCAAGTTTAATGGAAGTCAATAGGGAACGCAAGCATTTTTCAGGAAGATTTCCTAGAAAAATGCTTGTGTCCCCCATTGACCTACATTACGTCCAGAACAGCTACAGGTTAGTGATCAGTGAGCACTACCATGCTTGTAACGAGCAGCTGTTGCTCGCATTGGTGTGACTTGAATACTGAGTATAATGGAAGTCAAGGAGGAACTCAAGCATTTGTCCAGAAGATTTCCGGGAAAAATGCTAGAGTTCCTCATTGACTTCCATAATTCTGGGGAACTCAAATCATGCACATTCGAGCACCAACTGCTTGTTACGAGTACCAAGCACCAGCGCATGGTAGCGTTCACTAATCACTAATGATAATTTTCTATCACCAAGCAGTTGTCCCTCATATAAAATTTTGTACCTCGAAATATGCGTATATATTCCACTACATAAAGACTTCAGTTGCTTAAAATATATCTTTTGAAATAAAAAAAATTGTCCTTATTTTGGCAAATGTTTCTCCAAAAATAAGCCCTACCCTGAAAATAAGCCCTAGAAGGAGTTTTCAGCATTTTCGGTTTAAGGCAGGATAAGCCCTACTCTGAAAATAAGTCTACCCCTACAGCAAAAATGAGCATGAGGACCTGCGGTGGAATGTATGAAGGACCTGCAGTGGAACGCGTTGATGCATTCCACTGCAGGTCCTCACACTTCACTGCATCCCATCTTCCCGTGCAAGCTGAAAGCAATTGGTATTGCCAGATGTGGTGAGTGTGTGTGTGTGCGATCTGATGTGTGTGTATGAGTATAGGCCGGTTTACACAATACGATTTATCTGACGAAATATCGCTGGGGTCACAGAATTTGTGACGCACATCCGGCCTTGTTAGCGACGTTGTTGCAAGTGACACCTACGAGCGACCGCTAATGATCCAAAAAGCGGCACAAATAGTTGATTGTTGACACGTCAATCATTTTCAAAATATCATTGCTTGTTTTGGACGCAGGTTGTTGGTCGTTCCTGAGGCAGCACACATCGCTACGTGTGACATCTCGGCAAAGACGAACAACACCGTACCTGCGTCCTCCGGCAACAAGGTGGGAGTGACCTTAATGCAGCTGCTCTCCGTCCCTCAGCTTCTATTGGTGGCTAGTTGTGTAACATCGCTGTGATGCCGCACAAACCTTCCCCTTAAACAAGAGATTGTTCTCCAGCCACAGCGACGTCGTAAGGAAGGTACGAGTATGTCGGTGTGATGCGTACCAGCGATATTGTTCTCCACGGGCAGCGATTTGCCCGTGACGCACGCACGACGGGGGCGGGTGCGATTGCTAGCGATGTCACAGCGTGTAAAGTGGCCTTATGACTGTGTGTGCGATCTGATGCGTGCGTGTGTGCGCGATCTGATGTATGTGAGTATCTTGGCTAGAAGCAGGGGAGGACAATGTGGCGCATACCTGCTGGGAGCCACCACCGAAGATCACCGGAGGACCTGTAAGCCACGCTGACGTCCGGGGTCTCGTAAGTATGATTCTCTTGGAAAGGGGGGGTTTGCTTTTTTGGGGGGTAAAACTTAACCCTATCTGTGTTTCCCCGAGAATAAGCCCTACCCTGAAAATAAGCCCTAGGTTTTTTTTCGGGACAAAAGATAATATAAGACCATGTCTTATTTTCGGAGAAACTGTATTAGTGTAGACAAAATACAAATGCACTTTCTGTATAGTTCCACCATATAAAAAAAAACCGATGAGGTTAAAAAAGAAAATGATCATAAATAAACGCGCAATTGATGAACGAGCTTGTGTATTTAGGTTTCCAATGATTGTCAATGATAAAATACATTCCGATTCCTCGTCCTTTAAGGTGAATTTACTGTTTAGCAGCCAATATTATACATTAGTCAACCAGGCCTAATTTTATTCATTGCACAGTGAAGCATACAATTAAGATGTTTGATGTTTTTTCGAGTGTGTGCATTTATTGCCTCAACATGCATGGCCACCCTCCGACCTCCCGATACTTCGTGTTCTCTCCTGCTACTCTGATAAAAAGCTTCAGACAATGCCTTCACAGGTCATCCTAGGGGGAGGCTACATCGGACCGGTTATTGCTTCCCCAAATTATCAGAAATAATCATAATTTACTTTATTGTCAGTAACCCCCACAAGTCCTTTTAAAGCTTTTGCTGCAGTCAGTAAAAAAAACATAAAATCTTATTCAACTTCCATTCAAAGGCGCGTCCCATGCCTGCGATTGATAAAGTAGGACAATTCTTTCATCCAGTGAGAGGAAATTCTATGTTTTATGACCAGCTGTTAACTAAATAACATTTTTTAATTAGATCTGTCTGCTATTTTCCTCTTTAATTATTTGCAACAATATTTGTCATAGATAGGACGGCATGGAAACCGTGAATTATACGGAAAGGTAAAGATGAAAATAATTTTTCACTCTTCTTACCGCGAGTATTGGAAAAACTAATAAAACCAAGACTGGTTTAACATTGGCTAAACCCCTATGTGATATGTTGTGTTGGTGACCTCCCTATTATGTATGCTCTGGTCATAGTGTCTACATAATAGGACCATATAATGACTCAATAATTGTCATGGGTGTGACACAATCATGTAGTTTCTGGCCATAGAAGGTCACAGCATTTGGCTGTGCAGAATGCTCTCTGACTTTCCATTCTTCCTGCTGTCAGTATTCATTGGTATAGGTAACTTTCCTGCTGGATTCATCTCTCCACTTCGGACCCAGCAGGAGCTCAACCTCCACCCAGCTGATGATCATCAGTATTCTCTTGGTGTTTAGATACCCCTTCCTTCTCTTGACTGGTGCTGATGATACAAGCCCTGGGTGCAAGCAGCTGGCTTGTACTCCTCTGTGATATCGTTGCTGAAAACTTTGCTGAACTTCTACCTGTATTATCTGAGGATTAGTAGTTCATGCATTTTCCCCCGTGTGTCCTCCTTGTGTTGTCTATAGTCTTTAGTGGGGTTAATGAAGAGCTCATCCCATCCAATCTCTATTTGGGGTCCAGCACTAGTGATACCTAGGGTCAGGTATCCAGCTTGGCACATAGGTGGGGAACCTATCTAGGGTGGTGAAGGACCCCCGGGGACAAGCAGTAGGTTTGATCAGTGGCCACCATCTTCCCTTCCCTAGACACAGGGTTTCTTTTCCCTTCCCTTTCGCCGCGCGCTTGGTACTTCCACATGCCTACCATGACATTAATGCTTTCATAGAATTGCCTAAAACAAAAATGGCATACATAGGATGCCTCCTGATGAAACCAGAGCGGTGAAACGCGTGTAGAGGTTCTTGGTTGCGACCCCCGTCCACTGGGTGACCAATTTTGCTACTTACAACATGACTTCAGGTATATACCGAATAGAAACTATTTGACTTTTGAAAGTATGGGAGTTTTTCTAAGTGTTGGACATAGTATGTTAAATAGCATTCATTTGTGAATCTGTGGCCTAGGGTCATTATAGTACTATTTTACTACCTCCATCTTAGTGGATACATGAATTCCATTAAATATTCACTTATGGTTGCAGATTGACACATGAATGCCTATTTTCTGATGTTAACTCCCCTGTGATTATTGTTGGGAATAGATTACCTGAGTCATGATAGATGACATATAGAGTACAGTGCTGGTCACCAATTGGACGGGGATCGTTCCTTTTTCTATTGGTGCAGCTATACTACCTTTTCCCCCCTTGTTATCTCCAAATTGTTGTCCTATTTGTCATGTAATTATATGATACTGCTATGTACTAAGTCAAAAAATAAAATATATTTTTTCACTTTTGAAAATATTTATTGGATTCCTGGATGTTCATTGTAGGTGATTTATGCTATAGGTGGGAATCAATCTTCTTTATGAGGAGGCTATTAATAGGTTGATTACCATTAAATTATAGACTGTTCATGTCTTTGTCAGTGGACAAACTAACAACATCAGCAAGGGATCAAATAATTATTTCCTTCACTGTACATATTACATACAATATGTATGTAGACTTTGTGGTAAGCTAAAAAATCAAATCAATCGAGAAATGAAATTGGACCTTTCTAAGGTTCATGTTTTAGTATGAAACATGGCAGAGAAGTGGCCTATACTCTTGCCTTGCCTAGGGGTATTGTCCAGTTTGGCCAATCCCTTTTGGTTGGAAAAACCCTAAACAATAAGGCAATTACTAGGTTTTCTGCTTCTGGGGGTCTCAGCTATTGTCCTTCACGGAATCCAACAAGTGCAGTGAAGAATTACTTCTATAGCAGCACAGGGGTTTCCTTGCAAATAAATTATAGTTTTCACTTTTTGGTTTTCCATATAAGCCTAAGAAGACTAAGAACTGACCCCCAATGACTTAATAAAGTATTCCACAAACTGTGGAGGATCCCATCATCAAGTGTCCAATTCTCCTGCATCAAAAGGAAAATGTGAAATGGATCTCTAATATAAAAGTTGTATCTATGTAACATAAGGTCCTCCAGAGCATTTTTTTCTAGACAATATAACCCCCAAAAAGTTGACCAACCACAGTGTTAACATTATAGTACCTTCTATCATCCATCTCTGTGCAGCTTTAATCATGAAAACATCGGTACATGTTACTGTTCTCCTCAGTCTCCATAGAGATTATCTATATATCGAATCGTATTATTGCCTGCTGTCGTTTGCTTGTTGCTCCTTATCTCAGGTATGGCAATGGTATAGCTACTCCTGTGAAAATCCTCAGACTTCATCAGTATCAGGTGCAAGGAACAGCAGTTTCATGCATCACGGAGGTTTGGATGTTGGAATTTGTTCATAATTTGGTCATAATAAACAATCAACATTCTGAATATCCAAGAATCATTGTTATAATATTTTATATACAGTGTGTATATATGTGTATGTGTGTGTATGTATATATATATACAGTGCCTACAAGTAGTATTCAACCCCCTGCAGATTTAGCAGGTTTGATAAGATGCAAATAAGTTAGAGCCTGCAAACTTCAAACAAGAGCAGGATTTATTAACAGATGCATAAATCTTACAAACCAACAAGTTATGTTGCTCAGTTAAATTTTAATACATTTTCAACATAAAAGTGTGGGTCAATTATTATTCAACCCCTAGGTTTAATATTTTGTGGAATAACCCTTGTTTGCAATTACAGCTAATAATCGTCTTTTATAAGACCTGATCAGGCCGGCACAGGTCTCTGGAGTTATCTTGGCCCACTCCTCCATGCAGATCTTCTCCAAGTTATCTAGGTTCTTTGGGTGTCTCATGTGGACTTTAATCTTGAGCTCCTTCCACAAGTTTTCAATTGGGTTAAGGTCAGGAGACTGACTAGACCACCGCAACACCTTGATTTTTTCCCTCTTGAACCAGGCCTTGGTTTTCTTGGCTGTGTGCTTTGGGTCGTTGTCTTGTTGGAAGATGAATTGACGACCCATCTTAAGATCCTTGATGGAGGAGTGGAGGTTCTTGGCCAAAATCTCCAGGTAGGCCGTGCTATCCATCTTCCCATGGATGCGGACCAGATAGCCAGGCCCCTTGGCTGAGAAACAGCCCCACAGCATGATGCTGCCACCACCATGCTTGACTGTAGGGATGGTATTCTTGGGGTCGTATGCAGTGCCATCCAGTCTCCAAACGTCACGTGTGTGGTTGGCACCAAAGATCTCGATCTTGGTCTCATCAGACCAGAGAACCTTGAGCCAGTCTGTCTCAGAGTCCTCCAAGTGATCATGAGCAAACTGTAGACGAGCCTTGACATGATGCTTTGAAAGTAATGGTACCTTACGGGCTCGTCTGGAACGGAGACCATTGCGGTGGAGTACGTTAATTATGGTATTGACTGAAACCAATGTCCCCACTGCCATGAGATCTTCCCGGAGCTCCTTCCTTGTTGTCCTTGGGTTAGCCTTGACTCTTCGGACAAGCCTGGCCTCGGCACGGGAGGAAACTTTCAAAGGCTGTCCAGGCCGTGGAAGGCTAACAGTAGTTCCATAAGCCTTCCACTTCCGGATGATGCTCCCAACAGTGGAGACAGGTGGGCCCAACTCCTTGGAAAGGGTTTTGTACCCGTTGCCAGCCTTGTGACCCTCCACGATCTTGTCTCTGATGGCCTTGGAATGCTCCTTTGTCTTTCCCATGTTGACCAAGTATGAGTGCTGTTCACAAGTTTGGGGAGGGTCTTAATTAGTCAGAAAAGGCTGGAAAAAGAGATAATTAATCCAAACATGTGAAGCTCATTGTTCTTTGTGCCTGAAATACTTCTTAATACTTTAGGGGAACCAAACAGAATTCTGGTGGTTTGAGGGGTTGAATAATAAATGACCCTCTGAATAAACTTTTCTCAATTTAAAAAAAAAAATAAAAAAAGAAATAACATTCTTTTTTGCTGCAGTGCATTTCACACTTCCAGGCTGATCTACAGTCCAAATGTCACAATGCCAAGTTAATTCCGAATGTGTAAACCAGCTAAATCTGCATGGGGTTGAATACTACTTGTAGGCACTGTATATATACAGTGCCTACAAGTAGTTTTCAACCCCCTCCTCCATCAAGGATCTTAAGATGGGTCGTCATTTCATCTTCCAACAAGACAACGACCCAAAGCACACAGCCAAGAAAACCAAGGCCTGGTTCAAGAAGGAAAAAATCAAGGTGTTGCAGTGGCCTAGTCAGTCTCCTGACCTTAACCCAATTGAAAACTTGTGGAAGGAGCTCAAGATTAAAGTCCACTTGAGACACCCAAAGAACCTAGATAACTTGGAGAAGATCTGCATGGAGGAGTGGGCCAAGATAACTCCAGAGACCTGTGCCGTCCTGATCAGGTCGTATAAAAGACGATTATTAGCTGTAATTGCAAACAAGGGTTATTCCACAAAATATTAAACCTAGGGGTTGAATAATAATTTACTACAGTTGAAACCAGAAGTTTACATACACTATCTAAAAAGACACATCCACATGTTTTTCTTATTATCTGACATGAATATAGAATAAGCCTTTCCCATTTTAGGTCAATTAGGAACCAAAATTATTTATATTTGCCAAATGCCAGAATAAGTGAGAGAGAGAGAGAGAGAGAGAGGGGATGTTGTAAGGCATTTTTATTACTTTCTGCTAAGTCAAACGTTTACATACACCAAGAGTACTATGCCTTTAAACAATATGAGCAGCCCATATGATGATGTCATGTCTTTGGAAGCTTCTGATAGGTTTATTGGCAACATCTGAGTTAGAGACACACCTGTGGATGTATGCACACCTGAAACACACTGCTTCTTTATGTAGCATCATGGGAAAGTCAAGAGAAATCAGCCAAGATCTCAGGAAGAGAATTGTGGACTTGCACAAGTCTGCTTCATCCTTGGGTGCAATTTCCAGATATCTGAAGGTGCCTCGTTCATCTGTACAAACAATTATACACAAGTACGAACAAGATGGGAATGTCCAGCCATCATACCCTCAGGAAGGAGATGGGTCCTGTGTACCAGAGATGAACGTGCTTTGCTCAGACATTTGCATATCAACCCAAGAACAAGAGCAAAAGACCTCTTGTGAAGATGCTGGCGGACACTAATTAGATTGTGTAATTGTCCACAGTGAAACGAGTACTGTATCAACATGGGCTGAAAGGCCACTCTGCCAGGAAAAAGCCATTTCTCCAAAAGAAACATAAAAAAGCCAGAATAATGTTTGTAAATGCACATAGGGACAAAGTCCTAAATTTTTATAGACATGTCCTGTGGTCTAACAAAGCTAAACTTGAACTGACCATAACATCCATCGTCATGGTTGCTGGAAAAAGGGAGAAGCTTTGATGCCTAAGATCACCATCCCAACTGTGGTACATGGGGGTGACAGCATCATGTGGGGATGTTTTGCTGCAGGAGGGACTAGTGCACTTCACAAAATAGATGGCACCATGAGGAAAGATTATGTGGCACTACTGAAGCAACATCTCAAGAAATCAGCCATGAACTTAAAGCTTGGGCGGAAATGGGTCTTCCAAATGACATACTGCCAAACTGGTTACAAAGTGGCTTAAGGATAAAAAAAAGTCAATGTTTTGTAGTGGCCATCACAAAGCCCTGATCTCAATCTTATTAAAAATTTATGGGAAAAGCTGAAATGGGTGTTTTAGTTCACTGGGTCCGGTGCCTCCTCTTTCATCGATCTTTGTCCTCCTTCTTCTGAAGCCTGGTTGCATGACGTGTCCTACATCATCCACACTAGCCAGCATTGAAGTCCTGCGCAGATGCACTTTGATCTGCCTGAGTATGGAAGATCAAAGTATTGTATATTGCCTGCGCAGGACCTCAATGCCGGCATGTGTGGATGACGTAGGATGCGTCATGTACCCAGGCTTCAGAAAAAGGAGGACAAAGATCGCCGAAAGTGTTGGATGTTGATCTCCCTAAGGTCAACAATCCTTGCTTATGTAGTCTTCTACTAGGCATTGCTCCCACTAGCCAGTTTCCTACTCCACACTAATGAGCGGCAAATACTCCGAAACAGCTGTCTGTGGATGGATGCCATGTTTGGCATAGGTGGTCGCCTTGACTGGAGACTGCCCTTCCCGTGGTTGTTCCTTCCCGGTGAAAGACCTGGCTAGTTTCCTGCCAGCGTTGAGAAACATGTGATGGTGTCTTCGCAGGCTTTCTTGTTTTGAATATTTCCCAGGGGGCATTGCTCTAGAATCACTGCGTTGAGAAACACGTGATGGTGTCTCCGCGGTGTTGGATGTTGATCTCCCTAAGGTCAACCATCCTTGCTTATGTAGTCTTCTACTAGGCATTGCTCCCACTAGCCAGTTTCCTACTCCATACTGATGAGGGACAAATACCCCGAAACAGCTGTCTGTGGATAGATACCATGTTTGGCATAGGTGGTCTCCTTGACTGGAGACTGCCCTTCCCGTGGTTGTTCCTTCCCGGTGAAAGACCTGGCTAGTTTCCTGCCAGCATTGAGAAACATGTGATGGTGTCTCCGCAGGCTTTCTTGTTTTGAACACCCATTTGACCAGTCTGCACCGCCCCTTAGGTATTGGTTAGGGCTGAGCGGATCCGGACTGTAAAAGTCCGGATCCGCGCGGTTTCAATGATATCTAGGTGCCGGACCCGGGCGCGGGATTCCGAGTGCACAATCTGGATTCGGCAAATAAAGTAAAAATAAATAAAACAACAAATAAGCGTCAATTTCATACTCACCGAGACTCGGTGTCATGGTGGCACACTGCTTCCCGGGTTGCGCTTTCATTTCCTGTACTGTGCACACAATCACACAGCTTTCCGTGTTTTCCCCACCCACCGGCCGTCCTCTCATCTGTGATTGGCTACTGGCTGAAGTGCCCCCCAGCCTGTGACAGTCTTTGCTGCGGTCCTCGCTTATCGCGGCTCAGTCATAGGTTACACTCAGAGCTGACAGTCTTCTCTATGGCTGCTCCCTCTGAGATGTAGCAGTGCTGGATGTGTCATCATGGGACTTCATGTGATTTACGCCGGAGCTGGAGGGCTGTGTTTAGGGGTTAATAAAGTGATGAAGGAGGGCGCATTTTGTACTTTATTTCAAATAAAGGATTTTTCTCTGTGTCTTGTTTATTTACTGTTATTTACAGGTTTGTGTGATGCAGGTATCTGATAGATGCCTGTGCCATGACAAACCTAAGGTTTAGTAGCAGCTGTACGCCACTATTAACCCCTGCTATTACCCCGATTGCCACCGCTCCAGGGCAATTGAGAAGAGTCGACTCGTTATTGCATCTGGATTGTCACATCTAATAGATGCGGCAATACCGGGCGGCTGCGGGCTGAGAATATACAGCCCCCAGCCGGCATTATCATGGCTGGGGTTAAAAACAGGGGGGGGCTGCACGTCGGATTTATTTTTGAATTGTTTATTTAAATAAAAAAAAAGCCGCATGCGAGGGACTCCTGCAAGTTTGACATCGCAGCACAGCCATACACTTCTGACAGGAGCATGCATGTCTTTCTAGGTACATGCATGCTCATGCTCAGAGAACGGCAGGCTGTAAAAAGAAAAAAAATTCCGGCCAGCAAGTGAAAATTTGCTGCTGAAACCTGGTGCAGATGACTTCAGCACCAAATGTGCCCCTCCTGGCAAAAAGACGCAGCAAAAATCGTGGAAAAATAACCGCTGCAAAAAACGCGGTAAAAAAATGCGTCAAAACACCGCGTAAAATATGGTGTAAAAATGTCAGCACAAAATCTGCATCTCTTGGCCAAAAAAACTGTGATTTTTCTGCTAGAAAATGCAGGTCTTTGAACTCGGTGACCTCCACCTGAGGTCAGGTTGCCTGCGATCACAGGTGAAGGACCATGGGAACCTCCAGCTGTGACCGCAAATGACCTGAGTGATGTCACCACTCAATGCGCAGCTCATTCATTCTCTAGAGCTCACAGAGAGTGGTCGCTTGTGCCTCTCTCTGTGATATTCAGATGTAGCAGAGCTGAAGCGGCGTGGTGGGACCTCGTGTGGATTACGTCGGAGCTGCAGGGTGTTGGGGGGTTAATAAAGTGGTGAAGGAGGGGGTGTTTGTATTTTATTTCAAATAAAGGAATTGTCTCTGTGTCTGTGTTTATTTACATTCATGTATAGGTTTGTGTGATGCAGGTATCTGATAGATGCCTGTGCCATCACAACCTAGGGTTTAGTAGCAGCTGTGCGCTGTTATTATCCCCTGCTACCGTGCCTACAAGTAGTATTCAACCCCCTGCAGATTTAGCAGGTTTACACATTCGGAATTAACTTGGCATTGTGACATTTGGACTGTAGATCAGCCTGGAAGTGTGAAATGCACTGCAGCAAAAAAGAATGTTATTTCTTTTTTTATTTACTTTTTCTAAATTGTGAAAAGTTTATTCAGAGGGTCATTTATTATTCAACCCCTCAAACCACAAGAATTCTGTTTGGTTCCCCTAAAGTATTAAGAAGTATTTCAGGCACAAAGAACAATGAGCTTCACATGTTTGGATTAATTATCTCTTTTTCCAGCCTTTTCTGACTAATTAAGACCCTCCCCAAACTTGTGAACAGCACTCATACTTGCTCAACATGGGAAAGACAAAGGAGCATTCCAAGGCCATCAGAGACAAGATCGTGGAGGGTCACAAGGCTGGCAAGGGGTACAAAACCCTTTCCAAGGAGTTGGCAGTACCTGTCTCCACTGTTGGGAGCATCATCCGGAAGTGGAAGGCTTATGTTACTGTTACTGTTAGCCTTTCATGGCCTGGACAGCCTTTGAAAGTTTCCACCCGTGCCGAGGCCAGGATTGTCCGAAGAGTCAAGGCTAACCCAAGGACAACAAGGAAGGAGCTCCGGGAAGATCTCATGGCAGTGGGGACATTGGTTTCAGTCAATACCATAAGTAACGCACTCCACCATAATGGTCTCCGTTCCAGACGAGCCCGTAAGGTACCTTTACTTTCAAAGCGTCATGTCAAGGCTCGTCTACAGTTTGCTCATGATCACTTGGAGGACTCTGAGACAGACTGGCTCAAGGTTCTCTGGTCTGATGAGACCAAGATCGAGATCTTTGGTGCCAACCACACATGTGACGTTTGGAGACTGGATGGCACTGCATACGACCCCAAGAATACCATCCCTACAGTCAAGCATGGTGGTGGCAGCATCATGCTGTGGGGCTGTTTCTCAGCCAAGGGGTCTGGCCATCTGGTCCGCATCCATGGGAAGATGGATAGCACGGCCTACCTGGAGATTTTGGCCAAGAACCTCCACTCCTCCATCAAGGATCTTAAGATGGGTCGTCATTTCATCTTCCAACAAGACAACGAACCAAAGCACATAGCCAAGAAAACCAAGGCCTGGTTCAAGAGGGAAAAAATCAAGGTGTTGCAGTGGCCTAGTCAGTCTCCTGACCTTAACCCAATTGAAAACTTGTGGAAGGAGCTCAAGATTAAAGTCCACATGAGACACCCAAAGAACCTAGATAACTTGGAGAAGATCTGTATGGAGGAGTGGGCCAAGATAACTCCAGAGACCTGTGCCGGCCTGATCAGGTCTTATAAAAGACGATTATTAGCTGTAATTGCAAACAAGGGTTATTCCACAAAATATTAACCCTAGGGGTTGAATAATAATTGACCCACACTTTTATGTTGAAAATTTATTAAAATTTAACTGAGCAACATAACTTGTTGGTTTGTAAGATTTATGCATCTGTTAATAAATCCTGCTCTTGTTTGAAGTTTGCAGGCTCTAACGTATTTGCATCTTATCAAACCTGCTAAATCTGCAGGGGGTTGAATACTACTTGTAGGCACTGTATTACCCCGATTGACACCACATCACGCTAGTATCGCATCGGGATTGTCACATCTAATAGATGCGGTAATGCCGGGTGGCTGCGGGCTGGAATACCACTCCCCAGCCGGCGTTATCTTGGCTGGGGATGAAAATTAGGGGGAACCACACGTCATTTTTTTTATAAATTATTTATTTAAATAAATAAAAAAAAAGCCACATGCGGTTTCACCGGAGTCACACATGCGAGGGACTTGTGCGAGTCTGCCATGGCAGCACCCGGCAAAGCATCGCACATGTGACTGGATACACAGCACAGATACAGCCCGACGGCTGGGGCTGCAGCCGCAAGCTATATCTGTGCTGCCAATTGTTTATTTTTTACTATCATGCAGACCGGGAGACACTTGTACTGCTTTCCCCGCCCACCGGTCATCCTGGCGCCTGTGATTGGTTGCAGTTAGCTGACACGCTGCCACTCGGTGGGGGCGCGTTTAGCTGCAACCAATTACATGCGCCGGTGGGCGGGCAAAACAATAAATATTGAATTGTCGGCTCCGGAAGGGAATAGCGTGACCCGGAAGAATTGTGCCACCATGACAGTGCCTCGGTGAGTATGCCGCGCTCACTCCTACCCCCTATCCCCTCCAAACGTTTTTAACCTCCGGATTCCGGTCCCCATTGACTTATATGGGCACCGGATTCCGGAGCGGATCAGACTTTTTTTAAAATCTGGCAGTGATCCGCCAGATTTTTGCCCATGTGATCAGCTCTAGTGTTGGTATATGCAACAGATAAGGACTTCTTTATTTGTGTGAAGGAGAACTTTATGCTGATCTAACAGTAGATGGTGATGTTGTGCGGTTTCCTCACTCTATTGTAAAAAGTCTCTTGTTCTTTCTGGTTTCACTTTTTCTTCCTGATGCAATGCTGTATGACTGTGCTTATCATTACCTCATGTTCTCTATGAAGTAAAGCACTTGTTATCTCATGTAATAATCGAAACATTTGGATTGAAGGATGCAAAAACAGTAAAGTCTCCAGTGGAAACCAGTTATCTTAAGGAGATGAATAGCGAGCAAAATGTGTTACCAAATAATGAAGAGTACAGAACAGTAATGGGAAAATTGCTGTATCTAGCAACTGTTACAAGGCCAGACTTCGCAGCAGCAGTAGGAATTCTGAGTAGATAAGTGTCGAAGCCAAATAAAAACGATTGTAATGCCGTGAAGAGAGTAATACGTTATTTGAAAGGAACTAGCAAGGTTAAACTGAAACTACCTACAAGTGATAAATGCACTTTAACAGGATACGTTGATGCAGATTGGGCTGGAGATCCAACTGACAGGAAATCTACCAGTGGCTATCTTTTCTTTCTCTCAGGTGGACCAATTAGTTGGACTAGTAAAAAGCAATCTATAGTAACGCTATCGTCAACAGAAGCAGAATATTTTGCAGCAGCACATGCGAGTCAAGAAGTTATATGGTTAAGAAAATTGCTAACAGACCTAGGACAACCACAGTTGGAACCAACAAAAATAAATGAGGACAATCAAGGATGTCTTGTTCTTCAACAGATAGAAAAAGTTAACCCAAGAACCAAGCACTTTGATGTGAAGTATCATTTCTTGAGGGATCATCATGAACAAGGAATCCTGAAATTAGAATATTGTCCAACTAAAGATATGACAGCAGATATTTTCCCAAAGGCATTGAATGCTGAAAGACCTCAGAGACTAATGAACAAATTAGGCTTAACTGAATAAGTCCTTACTGTTGAGAAAGGGTGTTGGTATATGCAACAGACAAGGACTTCTTTATTTGTGTGAATGAGGACTTTATGCTGATCTAACAGTAGATGGCGATGTTGTGCAGTTTCCTCACTCACTCTATTATAAAATGTCTCTTGTTCTTTCTGGTTTCACTTTTGTTTCCTGATACAATGCTGTATGACTGTGCTTATCATTACCTCATGTTCTCTAAGAAGTAAAGCACTTGTTATCCCATGTAATCTGCTCCGTGAACTTTCTTCTGCAACTGGGAAGCTAGAAGCTGTGCAACGTTAGGTGTGTATTATAAAGTGATTTTTATATTGTACACAGTGGCCTGGATTCTTATAGACAGCATGTTAGAATGCTGTATATAAGTGCCCACTGGTGGTAGCCACAGTTTAAAGTCAACAAATCTGGTGACAGGTTCCCTTTTAAAGGGAATCTGTCACCAGTTTACTTACATCTAATCTGAGAGTGGTATGGCGTAGAAACAGAGACCCTGATTTCAGTGATGTGTCACTTACTGGGCTGCTTGATGTAGAAGGTTTATCAGCAGATTATCCCTGGAGGACTAGTAACTAGTGATACCCGAAATCTGGGTTTAAAAAAACCCCTCGGTTCAGGCCCAGAATCGATCCCGGATATATGATTGGACGCTTGTTCCCATACAAGATAATTTATTTAAATAATAAATAAAAAAAAGCTGCATGCGGTTCTTCTTATTTTGATACACAGCCAAGATAAGTCGCACGGCTGGGGGCTGCAGCCTGTAGCCATATGCTTTATCATGGCTGGGTATCATAATATGTAGGGACCCTGCGCCAATTTTTTTTTCCATTTATTTTTATAGCACTATAGAAACATACTGTATCTCTGATTGAAAACCGCTAGACCCACTATCACACAGGGTGGGGGGGGGGGGAGTCTGACTGCAACCAATCAGAGACGGGGACTGCCGTGGGTGGGGGAAGCATTGCATATGCATGAAGGATAATGAACGGCCCCGGAAGTATTATGAGTGGCCCAGAAGTCGTGTACAGTCGCGAGAGAGACTCTGAGTATAAAACGCCTGATTTCCCCTTTTTTCTTTATTTTTACTTTATTTTTTAATTATCAAGTTGCTGGATCCTTACATGGCATTCCATGAGAACTGAAGATCTGGGGTGGGTGCACAGGTACTTTTGAACCCGCGTGGATCTGGACTTTTACAGCGCATCACTACTAGTAACCCTTCTGCTATGTTGAAATCCATATTCATGAGTCTCTGTGTAACCCCGCCCTCATCACTGATTGACAGTTTTCTGTATACACTGCACATGGTCAGAAAGTTGCCAATCAGTGATAGGGCGTGGTTATACAAGGGTCAGCATTCAGATATCTGTTAAATCTGTAGCAAATAAAACAGTAATTGTACCAAATTACAGCAAGAAGCCCAGTAAGTGACACATTACTGGAATTAGGGTCTCTGCCCAGTTATATTGCTTTCAAATTAGGTAAATTAGGTAGAAAAATCTTGGTGACAATCTTTATAATACAAGGTTTGGAACATTTATGACCCCCCTCTTAAAAAAAGACCACATTTAGTTGCTTTTGGTGGTTAAATAAAATGAATCACTGGTAGTATTATGTACTGTCTAGCATTAAAGAGAGGTGGTTCACTCCTTGTCATTACTGGCCACATCGATATTATATTGAGAAACAAGGTTTCTCTCAAATACCTTGTGTTGCCCATAGTGCCTGTGAGCGGCGCTATTGCGGTCCACTCACTCTTTTCGCATGACCCTCGAGCTCCGTGACCTCTGAGATCCGGTGATGTCATGTCAACCGAGGCGGGCCGCAGTCTCCATGAGTCACCGGGCTGTGGGTAGCATTTTACCACTCATCACTGCCAAGGGTCGCTCCTGCATGCAGCGCTCTGCAGTGAAAGAGAGAAGGGAGATGCTGGGCTGTGATGAGCGGTGAAACGCTGCCCAATCACTCATGAAGACTGCGGCCCGCCTCAGTTGATGTGACATCACCAGACATCAGAGGTCACAGACCCCGGGGGTCACAGGAAGGGGATGAGAGGAGCACAGTAGCACTGCCCAGAGGCACTATGGGTAACACAAGGTTTTTGAGAGAAACCTTGTTTCTCAACAGAATATCGATGTGGCCAATAATGAAAAGGAGTGATCCACCTTTTTAAGGATCCATATTTTTAACTTAGAATTTAACACTAGGAGTCCCAGAGAGGGGTCATTTGACATTTCTACCATTGAAACCCTATGGAGCTCGAAATTCCTGGGACTTCTAGTGTTAATTTAAAATAAAAGTAAGGCTTCATATATGAGTTCTATTTGTGTTTTTCGCAGATAGGACATGTACCCATTCAAATTTATGGGACTGTTCATATGTCCGTGTATTTTGGTGACCCGAGTGGTCTACACTAAAACACGGAGACATGTCTGTTTTTGATCCAATAAATAAGGAATTACATGGCACTTCTGTCCTTGGGTGCCAAAGTAGAATCCTATCCCGTAGCCTAGAACATATGAGACTTAGCGCTCAGATGCAATGGAGAGGTAGATATTTACTGAATAACCGCAATCCAAAAATTTTACACTTTTTGGTCGATACAATAGACCCATATCAGTATACGGATTAGTGTTTAATCCACAGGATCAGGGCACCGACAAACAAGCGGTATCCACCATCAGAGAAAAGTCATGGCTCAAACTCACCGTTGTATGTGTATGGGCCCGTGAAAAAAAATTCAGATGCGTTCCGTGTGCTGTACGGTTTTAACATTGAAATGATCAAGAAGAGCTTTGCAATTTACTTATTTGCTTTGTTTTCATATGAGAAAATCACTAATGAAAGCCTGATAATAAAAAAAAAATCACCGATTAAACTCAAATCCAAAAATCTGATGAAAAATTTGCCTTTTTTTTTTTAAGCACCAGAAAAATCTCTGGAGGAGGTCTAATGTAAAGTGTGTATTAATAGAATATGGATAAGGTTCATGAACAAGAAAGTTTGTTTTTATTGAAAAAATAAAAACCCATGGAAAATACATATGGAAAATATTGACGGGAGTTTTGTTTTGTTAAAAATACATTTTCTATGCATCCACAGTTGGGTGGCATATTGGACGAGCCATGCACACAATGAAATAAGTTTATATTCTACAGTTGCATTTTTGATTCAGCTTTATTGGGCTTTTCACATCTCGATTTATACTTTTATCAGAAATATACCTCTTGTTTGGGCCTGGAATTGATCCCGGATATCTGCCTGGTCGCCGATCCCCATATAAGTTTATGGGGACCCGAAGCAAGCATTTTAATATGGTGGTAGAAGGTATTAGAGCAGGAGCGTTATACTTACCAGTCTCCTGTGCTGCTGTAACATTACTTCCTGGCCTGCTCATTAACCTCATGCATATTCACAGCTTTCCCTGCCCACCGACACTCCCTTGCATCTCTGATTGGTTGCAGTCAGACCGCGACCCCAACCTGTGTGACAGAGTATCTGACTGCTTACAATCACAGACACTCTGTGTGTCCCTATCTTGGTGCAAAAATAAATAAACTGGCATAGGATCCCCCCATATTATGATACCCAGTACAGATAAAGCATACAGCTACAGGCTGCATCCCGTTGGGACATTTTCTTCTGATGGAAACCTCAGACATAGAGCACTTCTTTGGCTCATTCTAAGTACACCTTTTTTTCTTAATCCAAGTAGAAAATAAAGCGGAATGTATATATATATATATATATAAATATATATATATATATATATATATATATAATATGTATATATATATATATATACATATATATATATATATATATATATATATATATATATATACACACATATATATATATATACACATAGATATATATACATATGTATATATAAATATATATATATACACACATATATATATATATATATACACATAGATATATATACATATGTATATATAAACATATATATATATACACACATATATATATATATATATATGTATATATATATAAATATATACACACATATATATATATACACACACATATATATATATATATATATATATATATATATATACACACACACATATATATATATATATATATATATATACACACACACACACACACACACACACATATACATATATATATATGTATATATAAAAAATATATATATATATATATATATATATATATATATATATATATATATATATATATATATATAACAAAAAAGTAATGGGTTCTAAAAACATGAAAACACTTCCTTTAAGTTTCTTTAGAATGCAAAATATTTCCATATCTACATTTATTTTACTTTATTTTATTTTTTTAGAAACTTAAACATCTGTTATTTATAAATATATTTATGCTTTTGTCTTACCTATTTATAACTTGTTTTAATTTAATAGATTAAACAATCTGTATGAGTTAAAATTGATTTTAGAGCACCAAACATACCATATAAAAACATTGTGCTGAATTTGGAATTTTGGAAATATATATCTTCTCTTATATAGTGAAGTATTTTTCTTTTTTCTAAATTCTATGTATCCACAAGAAACAAAAAATGAATAAAAAAATGAAATAAAAACAGAATAACACAATAATTTACTATTTACAGTACAGTCGATATATAAAGAATATTTGTGATTACTGTCAACACTTGGATGTGCCATTACACAGCTGTATCCCGAATTTACTGTCCACAGAACTCCAAATTAAAGAAAAGGCCAGAAAGGCGTAGGGCGCCACCCAGAGGCTCTCATTTCAACGCTTGTCAAGTCGATTGC
Organism: Anomaloglossus baeobatrachus; assembly: GCF_048569485.1. Taxonomy (NCBI): domain Eukaryota; kingdom Metazoa; phylum Chordata; class Amphibia; order Anura; family Aromobatidae; genus Anomaloglossus; species Anomaloglossus baeobatrachus. The sequence continues at coordinate 48,996,207 of NC_134364.1, read as the reverse complement.
AGTGGGTTAAAGATCACAGAGTGCAGGAGTGATATCTTCTGAGAAGACATCAGAGAGTGCAAGAGAAAAGGGTAATCCATTTACTTTCAGAGGAGTTTTCCACTCAGAGATCATACACACTGCAGATCACAGAGACACACGCAAGCATGAAATTCAATTTTAAGAATTCCTTTCCCGAGCCTGTATGCAATATCCCAACAAGAAGAATTTCTAATGCACCAAAACCTTACCAGAAATTAAACTGAATTTATTGGTTTACTAAACATAAGTCATTTTGTAAGCCTTAAAAAAAGATGGATTTTTTTTCTTATAAAGTCATATTTATAAATATTGTAAAAACAAATTCCAGGTTTTAGTTATTTTTTATTTTTTTTTTATTTTTTTGCAGCTGTTGGGAGTTGTAGTTGAATAAAAAAAATACGGACAACATATACTTTGAGTATGTGCTCACATAAAGTATTTGCAGACATTTCTGCATCCCTTGGCACGAAAAACGCAGCGGTAAAAAACGTGTAGACTTGATGAGTTTTGGCTGCTAATTTTCGGTGCAGATTTTTCCTCACTCATTATTATCTGCAGCAAAAACGCTGAAAGAATTGACAGCTGAAAATTTAGGGTATGTGCCCACATTGCAGATTTTTTCTGCACATAAAACTGTATCTCTTGGCAGGGAAAATGCTGAGGAAAAAATGCAAGTTTTTTTCCAGCATTTTTTCATGTCTTTTTTTTTTGTTTTTTACATATTTTTTGTGTGTTTTTCATGTTTTTCATTTTTTATGTTTTTTTGTTTTTTTCATATTTTTTGTGTTTTCTTCATGTTTTTCATAGATTTGTTTTCATTTTTTTCATGTTTTTCATATTTTTGTTTTTTTTCATGTGTTCTCTTCATGAGTTTTTTCATTTTTTAATGCTTTCATGTGTTTTGTTCTTTTCTGTTTTTTTTTGTGTTCATGTGTTTTTTCATGTTTTTCATAATTTTGGTTTTTCATGACTTCTTTTCATGAGTTTTTTCATACTTTTTCATGTGTTTTATTCTTTTATTTTTTTTGTCTTGTTCATGTGTTTTTTTCATGTTTTTCATACTTTTTTCATGTGTTCGCTTCATGAGTTTTTTCATGTTTTCATGCTTCTTCATGTGTTTTATTCTGTTATGGTTTCTTTGTGTTGTTCATGTGTTTTTTTCATGTTTTTCATATTTTAGTTTTTTTATGAGTTTTTTCATGAGTTTTTTCATGTATTCATAACTTTTCATGTGTTTTATTCTTTTAGGTTTTTTTGTGTTGTTCATGTGTTTTTTTTCATGTTTTTCATATTTTTGTTTTTTTTCATGTGTTCGGTTCATGAGTTTTTTCATGTTTTCATGCTTTTTCATGTGTTTTGTTCTTCTTTGTTTTTTTGTGTTGTTCATGTGTTTTTTTCATGTTTTCATACTTTTTCAGGTGTTTTGTTCTTTTCTGTTTTTTTGTCTTGTTCATGTGTTTTTTTCATGTTTTTCATACTTTTTTTCATGTGTTCGCTTCATGAGTTTTTTCATGTTTTCATGCTTTTTCATGTGTTTTATTCTGTTATGGTTTCTTTGTGTTGTTCATGTGTTTTTTTCATGTTTTTCATATTTTAGTTTTTTTATGAGTTTTTTCATGAGTTTTTTCATGTATTCATAATTTTTCATGTGTTTTGTTCTTTTAGGTTTTTTTGTGTTGTTCATGTGTTTTTTTCATGTTTTTCATACTTTTTTTTCATGTGTTCGCTTCATGAGTTTTTCATGTTTTCATGCTTCTTCATGTGTTTTGTTCTTTTTTATGTTTTTTTGTGTTGTTCATGTGTTTTTTTCATGTTTTTCATATTTTTGTTTTTTCATGTGTTCGCTTCATGAGTTTTTTTCATGTTTTCATGCTTCTTCATTCTGTTTTTTATGCATTGAGATAGGGAAAAATGCAGAAACAATTGATATGTCAATTGTTTGGTGCAGGTTGTTTCTGCACCAAATCTGCATGGAAATAAGCTGCAACATGGGCACAGCACTTCAGGATTCTAATAGACTTTGCTGGGATGCGTTTTTGTATTGATTAAAATCTGTAAGAAAAAAATCGAGATAAAAACGCAGTGTGGGTACACAGGCTTATTTCCCCACCAAATCTGCAAGGAGAAAATACTCAACGTGTTCATGAGACTTCAGGATTCTCATTGACTTTGTCGGCATCTAGAAACCCTTCAGGTTTTGTGACAAATCTGCAACTTGTGCACACAGCCTAAGACTATGTTCACACAGGGAGTTTTTGGTCAGGTTTTTTTCTACACCAAAACCTCAATCTTTAGCCAGGAAATAACCTGCAGTTTTGGCACTGTTTATTTTTTTTTTTTTTGCCTGCAAAGAATTGACATGCTCATTCTTTCAAAACCAGAGCAAAAACCAAGGAGGTTGAGAAAAAAGTCAGGAAAAAACTGCAGGTATTTGTGAGTGTGTATGAGATTTCTGAAATCTCATAGGCTTTGCTGGGACTGTGAAGGCAGAGTTTTATTAGCATGGATTTGCATAAAACCGCTGCAAAAACTGACCAAAAACTCCCTGTGTGAATATTGCCTAAGGCTATGTGCGCACTAGAAAGTGACTATTTCTTAAGAAAAAAACGGACCCTCTTAAAAAATTCCGCACTTGCAGTAAAAAACCGCACCAAAACTGCAGTGAAATCCGCATGCGGTTTTACCTTGGTTTGCCGCGGATTTACCGCGTATTTTCCACAGGTTGGTCCCTACGGATTTGTACCATTATCTATGGCAAAAACCGCAGGTACCTGCAGAAAAGAAGTGACATGCTCATTAATTCCGCAGCGGAAAATCCGCGGGTAAATCCGCGGGTATAAAAAAACGCAGTGTGCGCACAACATTATTTAAAACCCATAGGATTTGCTGGGGAATGACTGCAGTAATGTTAGACACATTTTCTGCAGCAAATCCGTGGCAAATCCGCGGTAAGTCCGCAGAGTGCGCACAGGGCCTAAGAATGGTTGTTTCATCTCGGACATCTATGGAGTTTCAACAGAACCCTTTATCTATTTCAGGACTTTGGACCTGTATTTATCTCAAAACAGATTCCCAATTGTGTCCAATCAGGATTGGAGAGGTGGCCGTGCTATGAGTGGTCCAAAAATTTCCAAGCAATTACTCTTGCCAATTTTTACTCCTTCTGCACTTCTCCTTTCCTGACACCAGGAAACAGGGGCTTATTCTTGAGATAGGTGCAGGTTCCTATTGGGAATTTCTCATATATCCTGTTGATATACCATAAGGCCCTGTGCCCACGCTGTATTTTAACATGGATTTTGGCGCAGATTTTCTGAAATCTGCAGCAAAATGTGCATGTCCATTGTGAAGTCAGCAAAGTCTATGAGAATTCAGAAGTGCTGTGCCCACGTTGCTTATTTTTTCCTTGCGTATTTGGTAAAGATTTCTTTTTATCTGCACCAAATCTGCTCCAAATACACAAAGGAAAATTAAGCAACGTGGCACAGCACTTCTGAATCCTCATAGACTTTCCTGGCTTCACAATGCACATGCAGATTTTGCTGCAGATTTCTGAAAATACACGTCAAAACTACACAGCGTGGGCACTGGGCCTTAACTAAAGGTCGCTTTACACCCTGCGATCTCGCCAGCGAAATCGCTAGCGTGCGTACCCGCCCCCATCGGTTGTGCGTCACGGACAAATCGCTGCCCGTGGCGCACACCATCACTTACACCCGTCATACTACTTACCTGCCTAGCAACATCGCTGTGGCGGCGAACCGCCTCTTTCTAAGGGGACGGTTCGTGCGGTGTCACAGCGACGTCACTAAGCGGTCGCCCAATAGAAGCGGAGGGGCGGAGATGAGCGGGACGTAACATCCCGCCCACCTCCTTCCTTCCTCATTGCCGCCGGCCGCAGGTAAGGTGAGGTTCTTCGTTCCTGTGGTGTCACACATAGCGATGTGTGCTGCCGCAGGAACGACGACCAACATCGTACCTGCAGCAACAACGATAATTGGGAATAGGGGAGCATGTCAACAATTAACAAATTTGCACGATTTTGCGACCTTTTTCGATCGCACGTAGGTGTCACACGCAACGACATCGCTAAAAAGGCCGGATGTGCGTCACGAATTCCGTGACCCCAACGACATCGCTTTTGCAATGTCGCTGCGTGTAAAGCGACCTAACATGGGACAATGCTATAATTCAAAGTTTAGTTTGCTGACCTAACCAATCTCTGAATATCTTTTGTGGCCTCCACACCCTTATACCTGATACATGGGACCCAAATTCTTCTGCTCTTTGGAGTGGAAACAATAGTAAGGAAAAGTATCCTCACGTTTTACAGTATTTACAGTATTTCATTTTGGTTCTTCCATAGCTAGATTAAAAAAAAAATAATTGTAGCAAAATCTGAGCCAAAAACTGCTATAGTAAATTGAGCACAAAGCTGGTGAAGCCATAAGTTGTAGAGAAGTGTAATGCAGCCCCCACAGACGTCTATGGGGACAAACTTTACCACCAAATGTTTTTGAGTGTATTAAGAATGCAACAAAACTAAATTTGTGTATCTTTTTACCATATTCCTTCAAAGGAAAAATACTTTGTAATATAGTAAAGAGACAACATATAATACCCTTGTCACGGTTCCAATTTGCGGAGCATCTTGTGCTCTGTTATGTTCTGCCATGCTCTCCTGTAGAGCTGGTACGTGCCTGTTTCGTCGCGCAGAGCGTTTTGCAGGTGTAGATGCTCTGGTTTGTCTTGAGCATCTATAGACGGGTTGTTTCTCAGCACTGGGTCCTATGCTGGTGTTGGGAGGGGCTTACTCAGATACTCCTCATTCTGTGTGATTGCTGTGCTTGATTAGGAAGCATGTTCACCTGGAATGTCGCCAATTGTATTTCCTTGCTCCACTGTAAGTGCTCTAGGCTCCCGTTTGTGTACAGTTCTGATCTTGGCTTCTCGACCCTGGACTGTAGTTGAGTCTGCTCTGCCCGCCCCCTGACCCCTGACTTTATCCTTACGTCCTGGCTTCTGACCTTGGACTTTCTCCTGACCACGTCTCCTCCTGCTCCCTGTATCCTGAAATCCTGAGCTTTGGCCTGTATCTTGATCTCGTCTATGCCTGCTCCCTGTGTCCTGTCGTGTCCTCCTGGTTCCTGATCCTGGCATGTTTGACTACCTTTCCGTTCACACTACACGCAAGTAGTATCTAGGTGCCACCTAGTGACTAGCATCACACTACGCCACAAAGTGTCGAGCATCACAACCTTTTTGGTTTTAAAATCTGAAAATATGGACCGTGTATGTTTCTAGATGTGATGGACACTTTTCCTGATGCCAATATCTCGTTGGATTACTTAGTAGTTTAAACCAATATTTGGTGCAATTTGTGTCACAATTTTAAACTAAGCTCTTTTTTATTTTAGATACTTATGATACTGTTTTATGAAATAAAACAAATAATAAAGGCACAAAAAGTTTTGAATACATATAATATATCTGGTATGTGGAAATTTCTGTGTATTTAGCTTAGAATCTATGATTCTGTAGTGTGTGGGGGAAAAAAAAACTTAATGTGTCTTTGTGCGAATTCTGTTGTGTGTATGAACTCTTATAAAGAAAATTAAATCTATAAAGTACAACTACTGATGATTTTTTAGGGGAAAAAAGGATTTAAAAAATAGAGGGAGAGGTTAAAATAAAATAAAAAAAATGCAAAATCATTTTCACTGAAAACCTGCAAGAACTAAATTATAGTAACCTAATTTTTAAAGGGGATCTGACAGCAGGTGTTTGATGTAGGAGAAGAGAACCTGATTCCAGCAAAGTGTCACTTTCTGGGCTACTTGCTACAGTTTTGATAAAATCACTGTTTTATCTGCTGTAAATCAACAAGTTCTCTGAATGCTGAGCTTTGTATAACTCCGCCCACACTACCGATTGGCAGCTTTCTGCATACACTGTGCATAGGCAGAAATCTGCCAATTCGTGGTGGGGATGATTTTCTAGAAAGCTCATGAATATAAAGGATTACATGGCTGCAGGTCTATTAGTCCTCTAGTGATAGTCTTCTGCCGATAACAGTGAGGTTTATCAAACCAAAAACAAGCAGCCTAGTAAGTGAACCATCCTGGAATGGGAGTCTGTCACGCGCTGTCAGGATCAGTACTCGCAGGTTACAGCAACAGTGACAGACCCTGTTCACATTGCAGAGTCCGACAGGCAATCTGGTTTCTCTTAGATGCTCGGCTTTGTTGGACGTCGGCTGAGTTATTTTCACTGCTCCAAGCCATGCAGGAGTAAGATAAGGGCTCGGACAGGAGTTAGAGTCACGCTGGGGGCTCAGACCTGGTCACCATCAAACCTACCTCTGAGATAAGGGACAGTGCAAAGTCTCAAGCCTGAGGGTCAGCCTAGGAGCCCCTGTTCTTCTGCCATTACATATCCTGTGACAAAGTCACAGCCCCTATATCATACTTCTCTCAGATTAGGTGACAGATTCCCTTTAAGAACATTCATTTTCTAGTAATGTAATTTCTGAGGACTTGTATCTCTCATTGTGGGTCATATATTGTCTACACTAAGGTTATGAGGTCACTTCACTCATTAGAAATCAACTAACCTAAGTCTCAAATATTTAGTAAATGCATCCAAAAATATTTTTGCAGAAAATGACTAATATGGAGATGTACAGCTCGGGTTTCTTATGTGAACGTCCAATAATTTTGGAACTCTGATATTATCTCTGGCACCCTCAAAGCCCATACTGCCCATCTGGCATTATAAAGTTTTCCCAGCAAGGCTGTTCTTACTGAGCAGATATGCTTCTTAGATCTATTCATCGATATAATTGCAAGCTGCTAAGCAAATGATTATTTCCCCAGCAACAGGTGGCAAAATTTGGCCAGGGTGTTCCCACGATTTCTAGATGACTCTGTCTACGTCTTCCAGTACTGGGCAATAACAGGTGAAGCCGGAGTCAGCACACCTTTTAGCTTCCCTTAGGTCAAGACTCCTGGCCAAGCAGATATAGAAATGTGGCACTCAAGATGAATGTGAATAATGGTCTTTTGTTTAGAAGAGCTTGTAGGACCAGCACAAGCACAGACGTTTCGGTCAATGACCTTCATCAGTGTGCATACAGGGGGTCCTCAGAAGGGGTAGCAAGTGGCATAGTCAGGTATCACGTGGTGTCCACCACTGTCTATGTGGTATACCGCAAGTTCTTCTCAATAAAAGATCACTATTCACATTTATCTTGAGTGCCAAGTTTCTACATCTACTTGAGACAGTTTTGGACACTACTTGAGCACCACCCCAGAAGTGCTGTGTATATCAACTCACTAAGACTCCTGGTCAAGTCACATGTAAGACTATATAGACCAAAGCAGATATTTGACTTCAAACTTTTTAGTCCCCTGATCCACATGGGGGGAGGGAAGGGGGCGGTTGGGGTTGGGTTATGCATTCTTTCTGCTTTGCGTCTTCATGCTAGTTGAGAAAAAGGAAAATCCTCCTTCCTCCATGGAAATACCAAAATATTTCCCACACCAGCCCCATGATGGATGAGCGATTGAAACCTACTCTCCATATAACATAGGATAATACTATTGTGTAGTCACAATAAACATGCAATAAATATGCCTACAAAAAAAATGATCATTAGTTAACTGTCCCTAGGGGGAAATGGCCATTCGTTTCAGAGGCAATGCTTTTGCTGTAACATTTGTGTCACATGGTGTTTGGCTCTAAACTTGCTGACTGTCATGGCGGCATCTGATGCTGTTCACACTGCAGAATCTGATGCCCATACTATGCCTCCTCTGGTGCTTCTGAGTAACACAGACCGGAGTTGTCGTCACTACCCAGTGCCTGCGAATAGCTGTACTTTACTGCTATTCACAATCTCCGGATCTGCATTCGGCAATTGTTAACTATGATGGAGGAGCTTTGTGGGAACATTTTTGATAAATTGGTGAACGAGAGATAATGTGGGGGAGTCTTTATTCAAATAAACTATTTTTTTCCTGTGTGGATTTTTTTGATTACTAGTTTAGTAATGGGGGTGTCTGATAAACACCTCTCCATTACTAACCACTGGGCTTGATGCCAGCTGACATTAGACATCTGACATCAACCCAAAAAAGTATTACCTCGATTGCCACTGCACCATGACAATCAGAAAGATCTGACAAAGCGCCAGAATTTGCGCAGCTAATGGATGTGCCAATTTTTGGGAAGCTGTGGGCTGTTTTTTTAGGCTGGGAAGGGGCCAAAATTCATGGACCTTCCCTGCCTGATAATACCATATCAACCTGCATTTGTCTGCTTTATCTTGGCTGATTATCAAAAATGGAGGGGACCGGAAATAGTTTTTACATTTATTTATTAACAAGTACAATAAACTACACACAAAAGGCAAATAGCTATTTGTCAGATGTGTAAATAGTGCCTTGTGGCTCTTCCCGATTATCCTGGTGCGGTGCAATCGGATTAATTGGACTTGGGGTTGTTGTCAGATGTGAAGTGTCAGCTGGCTTCAAGCCCTGGTGTTAATAATGGAGAGGCATCTATTGGACACACCCATTACTAACCCAGTAAGTTAAAAGAAAAAAACCCATGCAAAATTATTTTACTTTAAAAAGCACACCCTGGTTCACCATTAAAAGAAAAAAAAAACAAACATGCAGATCCATGGTAGTCCCCCGAATCAGATGTAGTCCACAAATGGAAACCTGAAAGTCATAAAAAGAGAGTAAAAAAGACCAGAAACAGGAAACAGTCCTTTGCTCACCAATTTATTATTTAAAAATAATCCCCATATCTCCTATATAGGCCATGGCATTCCAACAACCCTCCCCTTCCGACTCTGTAGTACAACCTATGAAGCATCGTTCTGAGAATGACACTTCATAGGTCACACCACCTTAGGCTGCACTCTGCAATATCCAGCGACTGTGAAGAGCGGAAATGACATCAAAAACGTTACCGCTCATTACCGCTCTCGCCTCGTAATACAGAGGGCAGCGTAAGACCCGGAATGTCTGATGAGCAGTGACGTCAGTAACTCAGGAATGTCGCTACCCATGAAACATTGCGCTGCCCTCTGTGTGACCCAGTGAAAGCGGTGCTGAGCAGTAATGTTACTCATGTCATCACTGCTCATCACAGTCGCTGTGTATCGCAGAGCACAGCCTGACCGGGAGAAACCTATGAAATATCATTCTCAGAACGAGACTCCATAGGTTGTACTACAGAATCAGTGAATGTCATGGGAACGCCATTGACTACGTCAGAGCTGCGGGGATTATTTTTTTAATAATAAACTTGTGAATGAGGGACAGTATCTTGTCATTCTTTCTCTCCTTTTAGGTCTTTCAGGTTTCCATTTGTGGATTACGTTGGCTTCGGTGGACTACTTTGGATATGCTTGGCTTTTTTTTGTAAAAAATTGGTGAACCAGGGCTAGAATTGTGTGTTAAATAAAGTATTTGTGGATGTGTCTTTTTTACTTTTAACTTACTGAGTTAGTATTGGGGGTGTCTGAAAGACACCCCTCCATTACCAACACCAGGGCTTGATGCCAGCTGACACTACACAGCTGACATCAACTACAACTACCATTACTTTGATTGCCACTGCACCAGGACAATCTGGAAGAGCAGAGTTGAAGCACCAGAATTGGCATATGTAATGTGATACGCCACTTCTGATGTGGCTGCGGGCTGGTATTTTTAGGCTGAGAGGGGCCCAATAGCCATGCACTTTCCCAGCCTGATAATATCAGCTCCTATCTGGGAGCTTTATATTTGCTGGTTATCAGAAATAGGGGGCACATAGTTTTCCCCCATTTATTTATTTATTACCAAATACATTAAACTACACATGAAAAGCACTAATTATATATCTGACGGATATCTATGTGCCTTGTGTGTGTGAAGTTTACTGTACTTGTTAATAAATAACTAAATGGGAAAAAAATAATGGGGGTACCCCTTATTTTTTTATAATCAGCCAAGGTAAAGCAGACAGCTGAGGGTTAGTATTTTCAGTCTGGGAAGGTCCATAGTTATTTGGGCCTTCATAGCCTAAATTTATCAGCCTGCAGCTTCCCCAAAATTGGCAAATTAATTGGATGTGCCAATTCTAGTGCCTTGCCTGGCTCTTCCTGATTGCCCTGGTGCAGTGACAGTCAGGGTAATATATTTGGAGGACTGTACTTTCACCCTGATGAAGCAGTCTAACTTCTAAGTACCACGAAATCTACATTGGGGATTCCCCTTTATGTTTTTTTTTCCATGAAATTCCTGAAGCACCTGTACTACTTGGGTATGTTATGCTAATCTAATTTTATTGCATGGTTTTAACCTCCATACTCACTACTGACATTGTCTTGTATTAGTGTCACTTACTTTGATAGGGAGGTTTCACAATGCATAATGTCAATCAGGAGCGCTATCAGATAGTTTCAAATCTATACCACTTTTACCTTTTACTACCTCCTTGTTTGTGTCTTTTGTTAGTTTGGTTTTTATATGTACCTTGTACTTCGTCTACTTATATTTAATAAAGATTAATATACTGTATTTAAGCGTTAACTCTTTTGTTCTCATTAATTATTTCTAATATTTTTGGGGGTTGATGTCAGCTGGCATGAAGCCAAGGATCGATAATGGAGATGTGTCTATCAGACACCCCCATTACTAACCCAGTAATCCAAAAAAAATACACATGAAAAATTAGTTAATTTGAATAAAAACTCTCCCACACTGTCCCTCAGTCACCAATTTATTATCAAAAATATTCCCACAAAGTTCCATCATGGTCCACAATTCCTGAATGCAGATCCGGCGACTGATAAGAATTGTCGTCACTACCTGGCACCTGTGAATAGCTGTACCTTACTGCTATTTACAGTCGCCAGAGCTGCATTCGGGGAACGTGGACTACAGCAAAGGAGCTTTGTGGGAAAATTTTTGATAATAAATTGGTGAAAGAGGAATAGTGTGGCGGAATCTTCATACAAATAAACAATTTTTTCCTGTGTGGGTTTTTTTTCTGGGGGAGATTACTTTAGTTAGTAATGGAGGTGTCTGATAGACACTTCTCCATTACTAACCTCTGGACTTGAACCCAGTTGACATTACACAGCTGACATCAACCCCCAAAAATATTACCCCAATTGCCACCACACCAGGCCAATCGGAAAGAGATGGGCAAAACATCAGGATTGATGCATCAAATGTGATGCGCCAATACTGGGGCGGCTGCTATATGATATTTTTAGGCTGAGAAGGGCCAAATAACCATGGAACTTCCTGGTTTACTTTGGCTGGTTATAAAAAATAGGAAAGACCCCAATTCATTTTTTTGAAATTCTTTATTTATTTACTTCCCAGCAGCGACTTGGGAGTCAGAGATGCACCCAGTAGTGATGGGTGAACCTGGACTGTAAAAGTCCAGATCTGTGCAGTTTCAAAAGTATCCAAATGTTGGTCCCGACCCCGGAGTTCTAAGGGAACGCTGGCTATCGACTGGGGTCTGGCAACTCGTGAAATAAGGGAAAAATAATAATAAAGCATGCGCGCTATGCTTACCGAGTCTCCGATGCGGCTGTAACTGCTTCCAGGCTGCTCACTTTTCTTATGGGGCTGCTCATTATTGCTCATCCATATTCACTGCTTCTCCCACCCACCAGCAGTCCTGGCATCTGTGATTGGTTGCAGACAGATGCTCTTCCAGCCTGTGTCACAGGGTCTGACTACAACCAATCACAGACCCTGTCTGCGGTTCACTATCATGGCATAAAAATAAAGAAATAATTTGGCACAGGGTCCCCCCATAATTATGATACCCAGCACAGATAAAGCATATTGCGTCAGGCTGCAGCCCCCAGCTGTGCACTTATCTTGGCTGTTTATCAAAATAATGGGATTTTTTTAAATTATTATTTTAAATAATTTTAAAAAACTGCGTGTGGTGTCCCTCCAATTTTGATACCCAGCCATGATAAAGCCAGACAGCTGGGGGTTGGTATTCTCAGGCTGGGGAGACCAAGCTGCCGTAGTGCAGCTCCATTCAGTGTTTACATCTAGCATCTGCTGGAGCTAATAAAAGCTAATGGGTAGTGAGGTTGCTGAGTGTTCGACCCCAACCAATGTGATATTGATGACCTATCCTAGTGGTAGTGTAGCACCCAGGGATATGGGGTACTCGGTCCCGGGCAATGTCTCTCTTGGGGGATGTCACAGTGGTGGTCCCTGCCCGGTTCCGTGCCCTGGGCCCTTTTTGTAATGGGATGTATTTACAAGGGATGAGGTTATGGTTCATATGTGATGCCACTTACGGTGTTGCGGCTAGAGGTATGGAGCCGCCGCTGCAGAATGTCATTACTGAGACTGGTGTTATTTGCAGCTTGGAGGGTAGGCCCTCCGTGAGCAGGGCCGGGACCCAGTAGATAAGTGTGGTGACGGGTGCTAGATGAAGGGAGTACACACCAAAGTTCAGTGAAACTGGTTTTACTCACGGCTGGCTGGTAATAACTGGTTGCCTGAGGCTGGCTGGTTTCACTTCCAGGTCCCCTCCGTTCCAGTGCCAGTTTGGTTCTCTGGTACCTTCTTCCCCTGCACCTGTCTCTGGTAAATGGGTTCCTGTGGCGTACAGCAACTGGGGGTCCCCGTCTGGTGGTTTGTCCACTTCTGTCTGCCTGACGGTAGTGTGAACCCTGTGGGGGACGGAATCTCTGGTCCTGTCCCTGGCTCTCCCTTTGCTACTGAGTCTTCAGATTCTTTGGATCAGCAAGGTCCTTAATGGTCCCCTTGCTGTGCAGGTGTTAACAGGTCGGCTTGGAGCTCTTTCCTGTCCTAGGGTCCTGTACCCCGTAAGTGTGTAGTTCTGGGAGTACTCCACCGTACTTAACTAGCAATCACTTCTCCTAGGTACTAGGTCACCGTTAACCTGTGTCAGACCATCACTTCACGTCCACCTTCACACATCACACTGTCTTCTCTCTGTTCAATGTCTTCTCACTCTGACTGTGTCTGCTCCCTTTCACTGCAGACTCCCCACTCACTACTGTCTTCCTGTGTTCTGAGTCTCCTCAGTCGCCCCTCCCACCTGGTCAACTAGTGGACTGGTCTGGCTCCACCTCTAGGCAGCTTTCCATTGGTCCGACCCTAGCTAAGTACCATTGTATGGGGGATTGTTGGGGAAAAACTGGGATTACCTGGCTTTTTGGTGTTCAGTGGTGCTACAGTAGGTCATCAATTTCATATAACTACTGAAACATTTAAATTAATGGGGTCCTAAATGGAAGACACTCCTTTATTAAAACAGAATTCTGTTGGGGTGGATCCCAAATATTCCTTCTCTATTATATATCTGTAACATCTAAAAAAACAAAAAACATAAAGAGAATGCTGTCTACATCCGTTATGGCTGCCATTCTTTGCTGTAGTTTCTCAAGTCACCTGACAAACGCTTTTGACATCATCACTCAAGGCTTTATATGGCCAATTCAGACAGCTAGTGCTGTCTAAGGGATACTTTGCACGTTGCGACATCGCTACTGCGATCTCGTCGGGGTCAAATCGAAAGTGACGCACATCCGGTGCCGGTAACGACGTCGTAACATGTAAAGCCTAGTAGCACCGATAAACAATCGCAAAAGCGTTGAAAAACGGTGATCTGTGTAGTGTCTGTCATTTCCATAATTTCGCTGCAGCGACAGGTACGATGTTGTTCCTCGTTCCTGCAGCAGCACACATCGCTGTGTATGAAGCCGCAGGAGTGAGGGACATCTCCTTACCTGCGTCCCGGCTGCAATGAGGAAGGCAGGAGGTGGGCGGGATGTTTACATCACACTCCTCTCCGCCCCTCCGCTTCTATTGGCCGCCTGCCCTGTGACGTCGCTTTTACGCCGCACGACCCGCCCCCTTAGGAAGGAGGCGGGTCGCCGGCCAGAGTGACGTCGCAGGGCAGGTAAGTGCGTGTGAAGCTGCCATAGCGATAATGTTCGCTACGGCAGCTATCACAAGATATCGCATGTGCGACGGGGGCGGGGACTATCGCTCTCGGCATCGCTACAATCGGCTAGCGATCTCGCAGAGTGCAAAGTACCCCTAAGTATTCTGTAAGTTTTGCATTCAGTTCCATCTATATTTCTTAAGTTTGCCTCCTTATCCATTTGTCTCAGCTGGCTACTCATCTCTTCTGTAAAGGCTGCTTTACACGCAGCGACATCGCTAGCGATGTCGCTGGTGAAAACACCCACCCCTGTCGGTTGTGCATCAGGGGCAAATCGCTGCCCATGGCGCACAACATCGCTAGGACCCGTCACATGTACTTATCTGCCTAGCGACGTCGCTGTGGCAGGCGAACCGCCTCCTTCCTAAAGGGGTGGTTCGTGCGGTGTCACAGCGACGTCACATGGCAGCCATCCAATAGAAGCGGAGGGGCCGAGAGCAGCCAAAAGAAAGTGACGCCCACCTCGTTGCCTGAGGACGCAGGTAAGGTGTTCGTCGTTGCTGGGGTGTCACACATAGTGATGTGTGCTGCGTCAGGAACAACGAACAACCTGCGTCCTGCAACAGCAACAATATTTGGGATTAGAACGTGTCAACGATCAACGATTAGGTGAGTAATTTTGATCGTTCGTACGTTTCACACGCAATGACATCGCTAACGAGGCCGGATGTGCGTCACGAATTCCGTGACCCCAACGACATCTCGTTAGCGATGTCGTTGCGAGTAAAGCCCCCTTAAAGGGCTCGTCACACACAACGAGATTGCTAGCGAGATTGATGCTGAGTCATAGTTTGGTGATGCAGTAGCGATCCCGTTAGCGATCTCGTTGTGTGTGACACCTACCAGCGATCAGGCCCCTGCTGTGAGATTGCTAGCCGTTGCCAAATGGTCCGGACCATATTCTTCAAAGGCGATGTCCTGCTGGGCAGGACACATCACTGTGTTTGACTCTGTGTGACAGGGTCCCAGTGATTGCAGAGATCATTATACAGGTCGCTACTGCGACCTGTATCGTTACTGCGTCGTTGGTAAGGTCTGACTGTGTGACATCTCACCAGCGACCTCCCAGCGATCCTTTATCAGGTGGAATCATTGTCGGGATCGCTGGTAAGTCGTTGTGTGTGACTGGGCCTTAACTCCTATTTGTTTGTCATCTCTCTGTAATTACTTCCTGGCAGAGACCTATTAACCTTTTGTCTGCTATAAACAAACTCTTCTCGCTATACTGGTGCTACTAACAATACAACGCTGTTGCAACAGCATATAGTCATCTCTGCAGGCAAGTATTCATTTACCCGTTTCTCATTGCTGACCTGTGGTTAACCATTAGTCTGCTGTAAGCATAATGAACTCTCCACTATTAGGCTAGAGTCACATAAGAAAACACTGTATCACACTCGGACCAGTGTCATTCTATAGGACTGTGGACATGGCCGATTTTTTTCCTCAGATCGAGTCAGTCTGAGAAATAAAATTGTGGCATGCTCGATTTGCATCTGTAAACCGGATCGCACTCGACCATGCAAGTCAGTGGGTCCATGGAAAAAATCAGACGACACTCGGAGACCATAGAGAATGTTTTTTCTATCTTCACATCTGAGAAAATCGGATCACACTCTGGTCAAACTCTGGTCAGATTATGTTAATCATTTCATGATCAATTTTCTTCACTGAGAGCAAACAGTTGTGTGACCCTAGCCTTATATTGGTGCTGTTCACACTACAACAGTGTAAAATGTTTTCTGCAAGCAAATATCCAATTTTCTGTTCATCACTTCTGCTAACAGTTACTATTTCATTTCTGTTTCAATAAGAAGATCAATGGCAAAGACCTAGGTCACGCTGTCTGATGAAAGCTTATAACTTTGCCATTAGCCATTCGTTTGCTGCAAGTACTGGAGAAACTATTCATCTACAGTTCTTTTGTATGTCCTCACTCCTAGCCCTGAGTCTTTTTATGTGTCTTGCTCTGCTTGTCTGCTTTCTAGATATTAGTGGATCATTTCAAATTTAAATTCGCCGACTTCGCCTAATTTAAAAAAAAATAGTTTTGATTTGCAGTGAACAAATTTGCATAATCTCAATTCTGGAAAGATTGTAATTGTTAAAAAAAAAATACATGTGGAGGAAAGTGAGACAGAGAACCTTGCTGACCATGCTGACCATAAGAGTTTGTACTCTACAGGAGATTTAGTGAGAGGACACCTGTGCCCATAAAAACTTACACTCTACAGGAGAGTAAGCGAGAGGACTCCTCTGACCATAAGAGCTTACATTCTACAGGAGAGTGAGCGAGAGAACTCCTTTGATCATAAGAGCTTACATTCTACAGGAGAGTGAGAGAGAGGACTCCTCTGACCATAAGCATTTACACTCTACAGGAGAGTGAGCGAGATAACTCCTCCTCTGATCATAAGAGCTTATATTCTACAGGAGAGTGAGTGAGAGGACTCCTCTAACCATAAGCGTTTACACTCTACAGGAGAGTGAGAGAACTCCTCTGACCATAAGAGCTTACTTTCTACAGGAGAATGAGAGAGAGGACTCCTCTGACCATAAGAGCTTATATTCTACAGGAGAGTGAGTGAGAGGACACCTGTGACCATAAGAGCTTACACTCTACAGGAGAGTGAGAGAGATAGGACTCCTCTGACCATAAGCATTTACACTCTCCAGGAGAGTGAGCAAGAGAACTCCTATGACCATAAGAGCTGACATTCTACAGGAGAATGAGAGAGAGGACTACGCTGACCATAAGACCTTACATTCTACAGGAGAGTGAGCGAGAGAACTCCTTTGACCATAAGAGCTTACATTCTACAGGAGAGAGAGAGAGGACTCCTCTGACCATAAGAGCTTACATTCTACAGGAGAGTGAGTGAGATGGCTCCTCTGACCATAAGAGTTTACACTTTACCGGAGAGAGAGTCTCTGGAGATGGAAAACAACTTTTCCATACAACCTGTACTCCGCTGCGAACTGCTAATCTGTGATGGCTGGGGTCCTGACCACCACTGTACAAGGTATGATAGGTATGATAATCCATAAGATGGCATAGCTGCAGGGTATTATGGGGTCTCATCGCAAAATAACATTAGCTCACTATCTGATGGTTTAGAAATGTGGGATACGGTAGCTGACAAGTTTTTTCAAACCACAAATTGAATTTCAAAATGTTACAATTTGTGCGAAAATGCAAATTTCAGTAAATTCGACTCGAACTTGATCCTCTCATCTCTACTGGCTACCCTTACACAATACACAGTGTTATACCGAATCAGTATGGAATTCTCTCTATATTTATTCATTGCTACTTACATAGCATCAACCTATTCTGTTGCGCTAAGATGGTCATCATTTTGTCAGTCCCTATCCATATCGCGTACACCTACTATAACCAATTTCATTGGATGCCAAAGCAACAATTAGCAGGTTTTCGGAGTTTTCAATGAAACTGGGGTATTAGGTGGAAAGTAATATATATATATAGATAGTGTAACGCCGATGACATACTTACTGCTGCAGTCGGCCTGTGCCCTCTCTCGCCTCTCCACAGCCACCCACGTCTTCTCCTGATGCCATCTGCTCCCTAGGCCTGTTTACGCTGCACAGGTCTTCCAGGTGTGTGCTTAGGGTGCGCATGCGAGTGTGCCTTCCCTGCTCTTAAAGGGCCGGTGCCCTTTTACCCGGAAGGAGAGGCACTAGGTACTTAAGGCATCCTCCCATTGGGGGAGGTACCTGAGCAACATTTTCAGTTTGTTTGTGTTTGTCTTGCTACCTAGTTGTTAGATCCCGCGTTATTCAGTACCCGCTATCCTGTACCTGTGCCTGCCTTCCCATACCTATCAGTATCTGGCATGTCCTCCGCACCTGTCTGCATCAGCCGTCCTGCCTGCACCTGCCAACCACTACAGATTATAACTGTCTGTACCTGAGCTTGTCCCTGCCCTGAGGGTCAACTGCCACTGTCCCGGAGACTGCCCTGGGAGTAGCACCTGGTGTCCACCGGCAGCAGAGCCCATCATCATCATCTGAGGCTGTGCTGTATACCCGGTGGGAGCTTAGTTAAGCCTCTCCCTTGTCAGGGTAAGCTCGGATCCCCCCTATGGTCCAGTGGGTCAACTCCTGCTTAGCGCCTCAACACCGACGAGTGTTTACAGATGGAATATGGAATGATTATGAAATCAGAGCATGAGAGGTACAGTAGGACCACATGGTGGCATATGGCGGTAGCGCAGAGCCTCATAGATTTAATAGATGCCATATTACAGCTACATACAAATTCAGAGCTATCTTTCACACTTTTGCCATTTTTTTTCCCAGCAGGACTCAACATGACAGATATGAATCTCAAAATTTCATTTTCATCAGTCTAAATATCAATGCAAATGAGTCGTATGATAATAGAGATAATTATTTGCTATGGCATCTTTGCTCCATGAAGACTATATGTCCCTCCAAAAAAAAAAAATCAATCAGCAAACGATAGGAAATTGCTCATCCCATGCGGCCGGCAATTATATAACATTGCTCTGACTAGCAATTATTGCCGCTAATATTCAGATCACAATGGACGATCCCTTGTAAAAAGTAACTGACCAGAAAGCACTTCTCTCTCCTTTGTGACACATTGCTCGTAATTCGCTCATTTTACTTTACATGATATATCATTTAAATGGCCATATATTATTAAATTCTATGCAGAATTGATTTTTGGATTAGATTTTTTTTTTTTTATAATTTTTTTTTTTTTGCTTTTTCAATTATAATTAAATCCTCCATAATCATCAAGGGCTGACTGGAGCTGGCACAAGCAGCCTCCCGCTGAGCATCAGTAACTAAGTGTGAACGGGGTTAGTGAACCGTGCCGAAGAAATTGTGTTGCTGTTTCATTTCTATTTCAATGAGATTGAATTTATAATAACCCTATTTGCATATTGATACAGCGATAGCCGGGAAGCTGCAATATTTGCACATGTTGCTGTCACAGAATTAAAATATCTTTTATGCATTTATATACTTAAGGTTCAACATACTCATCATGTGGGTACTTAGGTTGGAAATGTTCTCAACTAATGATTTAAAGGGGAACCCCACCAATTGCGCTGTTAACTGTCGCATTTCGGTGACTATTTTCAAGACCTCTGCTTGCAGTCAATGAATGTAAGCATTCATTGACAATGTCCATCTGACAGACTTTCAGGAGTTGTTCGACTTTTATGTTTCAATGACTCAAATTGTAAAGATCTGCTATAGACAATGTTTGGAGACATAAAAGGAAAGGAGTTTTTCATTGATGAAAAAGTACAAAATATATGATATCCCCATGAATAAGCGGCAATAGACAACGCGAAACGTGCGTTGGGGCTCTCTGAAGACTATCTACCACCTCTTCTAGCACTGACACCGACATTTGCAGATTTTTAGGTATGAACAGTAAGGGGCACTTTGCACACTACGACATCGCAGGTGCGATGTCGGTGGGGTCAAATTGAAAGTGACGCACATCCGGCGTCGCAGGCGATATCGTAGTGTGTAAAGCCATTTTGATACGATTAACGAGCGCAAAATCGTCGTAATCGTATCATCGGTGTAGCGTTGGTCATTTCCAGAATTTGGAAATGACCGATGTTACGATGTTGTTCCTCGTTCCAGCAGCATAACACATCGCTGTGTGTGAAGCCGCAGGAGCGAGGAACATCTCCTACCTGCATCCTGCGGCTCACGCCAGCTATGCTGAAGGAAGGAGGTGGGTGGGATGTTTACGTCCAGCTCATCTCCACCCCTCCGCTTCTATTGGCCGCCTGCCGTGTGACGTCGCTATGACGCCGCACGACCCGCCCCCTTAATAAGGAGGCGGGTCGCCGGCCAAAGCGACGTCGCAGGGCAGGTGAGTGCATGTGAAGCTGGCGTAGCGATAATGTTCGCTACACCAGCTATCACCATGATATCGCAGCTGCGACGGGGGCGGGGACTATCGCGCTCGGCATCGCAGCATCGGCTTGCGATGTCGTAGTGTGCAAAGTGCCCCTTAATTTTCGGGTCTCAGCTAATACTATTAGAATTTAATTGAACCACTATAGGTTCTTATAATGTTAGGGTGAACTCTTACAAAGGTCCACAAGTTGATTACTGCCTGATTCTAATTGGTGTCGATCGAGTGGATGCTTGAAAAATGAGATCAGACACACTGTCGGATATTCATCCTTCCTCGACCAAAGTTGGCACAGACTCTGCTTGATTTATTCAAGGGCATCCCTTTATATAACCTAGGAAAGGGGCATGGTTGGCTCTACAGTGAGCATACTTGGATGTGTCCATTGGTCAGTGGGTTGAACAAAGTGTTAGTCCATGAGCTGATTGGTGGGCGTCATCATAGGCGGGTCTATGACATCATTGGATGGATCCATGGTGATGGTGATGGGAGGGACGTAATCTGGTGAATACATGCTGATGGTAGGGGCTGTGATGTCATTGGGGGCCATCTTGGGTTCCTCTGAAGAGTGACCGGCTTATGTATAGAGAATTGATTTAATTGAACACACTTCTCACAGTGCTCTATATTCAGAGGTTAATTATTTCATCCTGTAGCTCTCCTCAACAATAATACATGATTAGATGCGTTTTATGCATAGGACTGATACAATCCCAGTGCTTTGTGCTACAACTCACCCATTACATTTTCTTCCTTATGTGTCTTTCTGTGTTTGTGTAAATTATGTGTGAGACTTGACATCATTTGGGGCCCTTTGGAAATATTCTCATAATATGCAAATTTTTGATGTATTTTCATATGTCTAATTATTTATATACCATTGGGTGCTGTGTGTTGATCCTGCTTCTTTTTAATCATATATAAAGATTTTGTACTTTTTCATCAACGAAAAACTCCTTTCCTTTTTTGTTTACAATATGTCTTGTCGGGTAATTTTAAGGCTCTGTCACCATATTCATGGGCAGTAAACCTTATTCTATTTTCAAAATGTTCTCAGGTTCTTTTTTGTGTAATGTATGGAGACATTCATAAAGAAATGCTATCTTCAGAAAATTACCTGTGGCACGGTTTTATTTCCATATCGGAATTTGCTTTAAAAGTTAAAAAAAAATGTAGAAAGTGTGCATTTTTCACACTGGTCAATGAGGCTTTTTTAGACTCTAACTGTAATGGGGAGACAAGAATGGTACCTGGGCTCCTAGGCTGGCCCTAAGATCGAGGTCCCTGTGCTGTCCCTTAACCCGATGGTAGACTTAAAGGTAGTCAGGGTCGAGCCTCCATAATGGCCCTGTCTCCTGTCCTGGCCCTGAAGACTATGTCCCCACCACCAAGGGAACTGACCGGGACAGAGACCCCAAAAACCCCACCAACACAGAACAACAGATGGGGGGTAAACAAAAACTCAAACACACCTAAACCCTGCACCAGGGGTTAACCAAAGGTGAACGAGTAAGGGAACATTTGTAAATACAGTGTTCAAATTTATTCCATTTTTTCACTGTAGATACATTAGAGTTTCTTCTATTTTGAGCAGTTGTAGTTTTGTAAACAACTCACTTACAGGACATCTCTGTGCCTGCCGTTAAGACCCAACAGGGTCCCCAAAATGTAGTAAATTGATGATTATTTCATTTTTTTACCGACTACAATCAAGATTTGTCCTGCTATGCGTTGAATAGCCGCACTTTCTAGCAAACCTTTCCAGTGGTACAGAGAAAACACTCTATATTTGCTTTTCACCTAATGACATTTAAAAGTTTTCTCATAGTAACATTTGTGAAAAAGAAATGTGCACTCAATCCACTGTGTTTATATGCAATGTACAGGTATAAATCCTTTGTAAAGTTCCGGCAGCATTCAGGATCCTGTACATGTGCATGTATATCCTGACCTGAACCAAGAAATACAGCAACGATTTACATTTAGCGTAAGAATTATTGATCTGCGTCACAACAGGACAATAAATATCTAAAAACATTTGCTAAGTAGTCAAATGCAATCTGTTGTTCTATGTTATCAGCCATTTTAAAGTGAGGAGAGGCTGACCATTATGTTCTTCAATGGAATAGCTGACAAACTTCTAAAAATGTCTCCATCCTCAAAATCAACATTTTATTTCACATACTTCCAGTATTCTGAGACCTCTAGTACATTTACATAAGGTTACAGGGATAGTTTATATTATTATTTGCTAATTGTCTTGATACATACAAGGTTCCAGGAAATAGGGGAAACCTCCTGGAAGAATTTTGCAGTTTTGGCCCAAGAGATGCAAATTTGGTGATGAAATATTTACACCATATTCATGCACCCCATCTACGCCTCCTGGCAAAAAAACACATCAAAACTGCATGAGCTATGATGCGATAGTGATACAATATTTTTTCCAGAAGGTGTAGAATAGGTGCAGGAATATGGTGTCAAAATTTCTGCACCAAATCTGCATCTCTTGCCAAAAAAAAGTTTTCTGCCAGGAGATGCAGGTGACGTTCACGGAGTTTAATGAGGTCTCCTGAGGTCAGGTTACCTGCGGTCACAGGTAGAGAACCGTGGGAACCTCCAGCTGCGACCACAGCTAAACTGAGTGACGTCACTGATGATCATGTGGCTCATACATTCTCTGCCTGAATTTACAGTGTGCAGTCATGTTCCATGATCGTGCGCTGTCAGTTCAGATGTAGCAGAGCTGGAATTGTCATGGGACCTTGTGTGGATTACGTCAGATCTCCAGTGGTGTTTTGGGTTAGTAAAGTGGTGAACGATGGCTTTTTTGAAATAAAGGATTTTTTTGGTGTTTGTGTTTATTTACTTTCACTTACAGAGTAATAATGGGGGGTCTCATAGTAAATGGGGGTCTTTGAGACCCCACCATTACTAATCTAGGGCTTAAGCGGGCTTTGCACACTACATCGCAGGTGCGATGTCGGTGGGGTCAAATTGAAAGTGACGCACATCCGGCATCGCATGCGACATCGTAGTGTGTAAAGCCTAGATGATACGATTAACGAGCGCAAAAGCGTCATAATCGTATCATCGGTGCAGCGTCGGTGTAATCCATAATTACGCTGACGTGACGGTCCGATGTTGTTCCTCGCTCCTGCGGCAGCACACATCGCTGTGTGTGAAGTCGCAGGAGCGAGGAACATCTCCTACCGGCATCACCGCGGCTTCCGTAGGATATACGGAAGGAAGGAGGTGGGCGGGATGTTTACATCCTGCTCATCTCCGTCCCTCCGCCGCTATTGGCCGCCTGCCGTGTGACGTCGCTATGACGCCGCACGACCCGCCCCCTTAGGAAGCCAGAGCGACGGTCGCAGGGCAGGTGAGTGCATGTGAAGCTGGCGTAGCGATAATGTTCGCTACGCCAGCTATCACACGATATCGTACCTGCGATGGGGGCGGGGACTATCGCGTGCGACATCGCAGCATCGGCGTGCGATGTCGCAACATGCAAAGCCGCCCTTAGTGTTAGCTGTGGGCTGTTATTAACCACATATATTACCTTTGATTGCCACCACATCAGGGTAATCGGGAGTAGCTAGGTAAAGCTCCAGCTTGTCGCATCTAATTAATGTGACAATCCTGGGAGGCTTCAGGCTGATATTTTTAGACTGGGGGGTGGCCCAATAAGCATAGGTCTCCCCAGCCTGAGAACACAAGCCCCCAGCTGTCGGGCTTTTTCTTGGCTGAGTATCAAAATTGGGGGGACAGCACATTGTTTGTTTTTTAAAATTATTTCTTTCAATAATTAAAAAAAAAAGCCGCATTTGGTTCCTTCTTTTTTGATACACAGCCAAGATAAGCAGACGGCTGGGGGCTGCAGCATGTAGCCGTGGGCTTGATCTGCGATGGTATTATAATACGGGGGAACCGTACGCCAAATATTTTATTTATTTTTATACCATGATACTGACCCGCAGACAGCACCTGGGATTCGTTGCAGTCAGACGCTGTCACCAAGGCTGGGGGCGTGTCTGACTGCTACTAATCACAGGCGCCAGTGGGTGGAGAAAGCAATGCATATAGATGAATCATAAGCGAAGGAGAGGCTGCGGGAGCAGTGTGCAGTGTACAGCCATGCCGGTGCCTCAGTAAGTATAACGTGCTTGCTCCTATTTCCTTATCCCTTCTACCAACCCTTCTAATCACTGGATTCTGGCCCCATAGACTTATATGGGGACCAGAATCTGGCCCGGAAGTGGATTTTAAAAACCGGATCACCGGGATCCTCATCACCACTTTATGATATTTTTTTAAATTTATTTCTATATACATATATATATATATATATATATATATATATATATATAAGTATTGACTCCTATAACTTCTTTTCAAACACTTGATAAAAGTGTTATTTTTTTTTAGATATTTTTTTCCCAATAATAATTTCATACTTATGTAACTAACGTGTATAGTTGGTGAAAGCTGATATAGCTGTCAGTGGTTATTAAAATAGACGGCAATCAATGAACCACTAACATGGACCACACCGGCCTATTACTGAACACTCTCAACTTAATGAACCTGCTGAGCAAAGAATTCTCCGAAAGAATTGACATGGGAACAGTGTGTTCCTTTATTCAGAGAACGTGTTGATCTATATTATTGTACGAGGGGTTCTAACAAGTTGGTGGAGTCGGCCATAACTCAGCATGAGCACCAAAAGGAATGCCTTTTCTTTGGCTGTGGTCTGGAATTTTTACATTTTGGGATATTTAGTCAGTATTTACGGAAATAGGGTAAAAAATAAACTGGAGCAGGCACTATTTTATTGTGTGGGTTGGGCATCTTTGGGACTCTCAGAATAAACACCGTGGCCCTGATTCATCAATACTGACGTTCCGTATGAAAGTGGTGGAATAAGCTATGCCACAATCATGTAGAGGAGTGGACGTCTCAATCAAGTTGACGCATTAGGCCGGTTTCACACATCCGGCTTTTTGCCATTTTGCAGGATCCGGCGCTCTCCCGTACAGTTAATACAGTACAATGACGGCGCAACAAGCGCCGGTCACATGCTGTCATGTGACCGGCGTATGTGACCCGGAAGTTACAGCGCTGTCATTGTACTGTATTAACTGTACGGGAGAGCGCCGCATCCGGCAAAACGGCAAAAAGCCGGATGTGTGAAACCGGCCTTATAGGCTGCCATACACCACTGCAAGAAATGTACGACAGACTGAGACTGGAGTAAAATTCCGTAACAATTTGGATTTGAGGCATACATTTTGATTAATTTGTTGTCCATGTTTCGCCTCGATACCTTCCAGTTGAGCACTCACTTTTCAAAAAGTTGTCTGACTGAGCTAGGACTTTTGTAAAAATGCCAAAAGGTCTCACATTGTTTTGACATTTAAACTATTTGATGACTTGGCCCCCCTTATTTATCCCATGCTGAATTAAGAGCCAAAATGCCTAGCTACAGTTCTGACAATGGCTGTCAAGACCTACCGGTAATAGAGGCAGGCCAAGCCACTGCTATGGGGCCCATGAGCTGGGGGGTCCCGGCAGCGGCTGTCCACGGTTTCAGCGCAAGCACAGCCCCCCCCCAAGATTGCATCGAGGGGCAGAGGGTGCGGTCACCCTGGGCCCCGTGTTCATCAGGGACCCACTCGGAGCTCCACTACTGTTAGCTATAGCGCACCGATATAATTAACCTCTGCGGTAGTGCTGGGAGAGATGATCTCCCTGCACTGATGTTGATGACAGCAGAGTCCCAGCGTGGGACGTCACCACAAAGCGACAGGACCCTGATGTCTTGTGCGCACCTGCGCTGCACCAATCAATACCTGCTGGATTAGGGGAGTGTATAATTTCTTTCTTTTTTTTTTTTTTTTAATGCAGAACAGGTGACATATAAACCAGCATGGAGGTTCATGTACACTAGCATAGGGCCCAGGCTGGGGGTTCATATATACTATCATAGGGCCCAGGCTGTTGGGGGTTCATATATACTAGCATAGGGCCCAGGCTGGGGGTTCATATATACTAGCATAGGGCCCAGGCTGGAGGTTCATATATACTAGCATAGGGCCCAGGCTGGAGGTTCATGTACACTAGCATAGGGCCCAGGCTGGGGGTTCATATATACTATCATAGGGCCCAGGCTGTTGGGGGTTCATATATACTAGCATAGGGCCCAGGCTGGGGGTTCATATATACTAGCATAGGGCCCAGGCTGGAGGTTCATGTACACTAGCATAGGGCCCAGGCTGGGGGTTCATATATACTATCATAGGGCCCAGGCTGGGGGTTCATATATACTAGCATAGGGCCCAGGCTGAGGGTTCATATATACTAGCATAGGGTCCAGGCTGGGGGTTCATATATACTATCATAGGGCCCAGGCTGGGGGTTCATATATACTAGCATAGGGCCCAGGCTGAGGGTTCATATATACTAGCATAGGGCCCAGGCTGAGGGTTCATATATACTAGCATAGGGTCCAGGCTGGGGGTTCATATACACTACCATAGGGCCCAGGCTGGGGGTTCATATATACTATCATAGGGCCCAGGCTGGGGGTTCATATATACTAGCATAGGGCCCAGGCTGAGGGTTCATATATACTAGCATAGGGCCCAGGCTGAGGGTTCATATATACTAGCATAGGGCCCAGGCTGGGGGTTCATATATACTATCATAGGGCCCAGGCTGGGGGTTCATATATACTAGCATAGGGCCCAGGCTGAGGGTTCATATATACTAGCATAGGGTCCAGGCTGGAGGTTCATGTACACTAGCATAGGGCCCAGGCTGGGGGTTCATATATACTATCATAGGGCCCAGGCTGGGGGTTCATATATACTAGCATAGGGCCCAGGCTGAGGGTTCATATATACTAGCATAGGGTCCAGGCTGGGGGTTCATATACACTACCATAGGGCCCAGGCTGGGGGTCCATGTACACCAGACTGGGGACATATATACCAGGATGGGGATCATTATTACATAATGAAGGGGGAGCAACACATGTCTTTATAGGATTTAGAAGGCACCAAGGGCCCATACATCTGACATAAACATGTAGGGGAATAGGGGGTGCAGTGTTAGTGACACATTTTTGTTGCCATCATACTATGGCTGCAATCAAAGCGGAATCTAGGGGCTTCAATAGGAAGAAAATGATTTGGTAAGGACTGTAAAGTTGTGAAATATGCTCTTCTGTGACCCAGGTAAATATTATTAGCCATTTTTATTGGTTGGGGGGGGGGCAATTAGAAATTATGCTATGGAGCCCCATGATTTCTATGTATGCCCTGCCTATCGGGGTCCCATACAGAAAATTAATGCGTGCTATATCTAGCTCAGGTTCACGGTGGAAAATGTCACCTTTCCATTTATTTTTATATATTAAAAAATATTCTTTGAAACCTTAGCTGAAGAACAGTTAAAGAGGTGATCCACTATAAAGCATAGTGGCCACATCGATGTAAAGCTGAGATAAAAGGCTTTTTCTAAATCCTTCTTTTTCCAATTCAGCCTGTGAATGGCACTATCGCTGTCTGCTCATCCCCATCACATGACCCGGGCTGCAGGGACCTCTGATGTCTGGTGATGTCACGTCAACTTCCGGAATTGGAAGTTTACCTGACATCACTGAGGCAGGAGCTTGTCTCCCTGAGTGACTGTCACAGGTGACAGACAGTCATGTGGTTTCTGGCAATAGAAGGTCACAGCGTTTGGCTGCGCAGAATGCTCCCTGACTTTCTATTGTTCCTGCTGTCAGTATTTATTGATATAGGTAGCTTTCTTGCTGGATTCCTCTCTCTCCCTTTTGGACCCAGCAGGAGCCCGACTTCCACCCAGACTTCCACATCAGCATTATCTTGGTGCTTATATACCCCTACCTTTTGGACCCAGCAGGAGCTCGACTTCCACCCAGACATCCACATCAGCATTACCCCTACCTTCCTTTGGACTGGTGCTGTGGATATTCTTCAGTTTATTCAATCCCTGGGTGCAAGCAGGTGGCTTGTATTCCTCTGTGGTATCATTGCAGATAGCTTTACTGAACTTCTACATGAGTCATCTGTGGATAAGTAGTTCATGCTTTTCCCCCTTTGTCCTTCTTGTGTTGTCTATAGTGTTAAGTGGGGTTGACAAAGAGCTCATCCCACCGTTCCCTATTTAGGGCCCAGAACTAGGGATACTTAGGCTCAGGTATCCGGCTCGGTGCATAGGTGCAGAACCTATCTAGGATGGTGAGGGACCCCTAGGGACCAGTAGTAGGTTCGGTCAGGGGTCACCATCTTCTCTTTCCCTAATCACAGGGTCTCCCTTCCCTTGCGCCGTGCGCTTGGTACTGCCCTGTACCAAGCGTGACAGTGACTAGGCTTTGGGCGGAATTTCATCGCAAGCCACATCATCTCACATGCTTACAACGCTCTGTTAAGTGGTGAAGGTGAGAGCGTGTGAGATGCTGGGCTGTGATGAGCGGTGAAACTCCCCCCACAGCCCAGTCACTCACGGACACTGGGTCCTGGCTCTTTAATGTCAGGTCAACTTCCAATTCCAGAAGTTGACGTGACATCACCAGACATCAAAGGCCGTAGCAGCCCGGGTCATGTGATGGAGATGAGTGTAAAGTGATAGCACCACTCAAAGGCTGAACTGGAAAAAGAATGTATTTAAAAAAAAAGTCTTCTTTCCCAGCTTTAAATCAATGTGGTCACTAATGCTTTGTGGACCACCTCTTTAATTTGGAACTATTATATTGAGTCATGGAGATTTGTACTGCGGTATACAGAACCCTAGTTAGGGCTCGTAAATTGGACAAGCACTCTCCATGGTATTGATGGAGAGTACTTGTACCCATGGTATGCTATGGGGCTGTTCATCATGCACAGATAATCGGATCGCACTCGGCCATTCGAGACCTTGGATCCATATATAAAAGTGGACCGCACTCGAATGACTCTGACTTTCAGATTGTCTCTTAAGGGAGGAAGGAGACGAACTCTAGTGCACCTATTGGAAATAACAATCCTAAAAGTCAAAAGTGTCCCTTTAATGAACCTTGTCATATGACTTAGGATTTATTGCAAGAGCAGAACCCCAATTTGCAGACATGGTGTTTCGGGGTGATTGACCCTCGTCAGTGCAAAGTATGAGATCTGATCTGGCTGTATGAGAAGCTATAGTAGGGTCTAAGGGGAAAACGTTTCTCCTTGCGCAGACTGACAAACCAGTCTGGCTGCCAGACTGACTTTCATGGATTAACATAATGGAGAAAAACTGATTCCACTCTGATCAGACTCTGATTACCATAATCGGACCATTTTTTGTCAGATGGAGAGAAAATGGTTGTGTAAATCTAACTCATGCCTAAATGCTGCAATTAAAACCAAAGTTTTTTTCCTTTCTGATTTTGTTTTTACCTTTGTGGCATTTTAACTGCTGGCACACATCTAAAGGCCGCTTTACACGCAACGACATCGCTAACGAGATGTCGTTGGGGGTCACGGAGTTCGTGACGCACATCCGGCCTCGTTAGCGACGTTGTTGCTTGTGAAACGCACGAATGACCGTTAACGATCAAAATTACTCACCTAATCGTTGACCGTTGATGCGTCGTTCCTTTCTCAAATATCGTTGCTGTTGCAGGACGCAGGTTGTTTGTCGTTCCTGCGGCAGCACACATCGCTATGTTTGACACCGCAGGAACGAGGAATATCACCTTATCTGGTGCCGCCTGCAATGAGGAAGGAAGGAGTTTGGCGGGATGTCTGGCCGCTCATCTCCGCCCCTCCGCTTCTATTGGGCGGCCGCTTAGTGACGCCGTGTGACACTGAACATATAGCCCCCTTAGAAAGGAGGCGGTTCGCCGGCCACAGCGACGTTGCTAGGTATGTAAGTATGTGTGACGGGGACTAATGATATTGTGCCCCACGGGCAGAGATTTGCCCGTGACGCACAAACGAAGGGGGGCGGGTGCGATCGGTAGCGACATCGCTAGCAATGTCGCTGTGTGTAAAGTGGCCTTTAGAGAACTTTTGTAGTATGTCGTAGCATGTTGATTTTTATTTTTTTTTAATAAATGTATTGAATTTATCTATAAACTTTAGTGATCATGCCGTCACAAGATGACCTGTATAAAGCAGCCATTTGATACAATGACTCGCCCATTACAATACATGGATTTGGACAGAGGTATAAATGACCACTGTCCGATGCTCACATCATCTGTCCATCCATCATCCCAATGTTTAAAAGGCCTATCACTAGTGTCATCATGCAAAGGTTAATCTTCACCGGGTCATTTCCAAACTTCATACAATGCTTTTTTTCTATCACACAATTTTTAATGAGCCTACTTCAGGGCTTAGCTATTTTTTTCTTGTCTGAAACAGCCACAGCACACAGCAGGTCTTTATAGTCTGGGGGATTATATAATGCACATCTTGGGTGGTTGGAAGTCTGAAAAGGAAAGTTTTAATTCGTGGTGCATTCTTCTGATGTCAGTCCTTTCACCAATCAGATAACCTTTTAATCCGGAGAAGAAGTGGCCCATGCAATGCACAGGCCTCCGTAACGCCGTGCATGGCTTTATTTGCATAAACCACCCTATAGTGTGTGTCACACATGTAGCAGAGCTGTTGGCATTTAACTCTTTGGAATTTCATCAGTTGTGTTATATCTAAAAACAATGCTCATACATAGCGTAGAGTCACAGTATGGAGTTTGTATGAAAGTGCACAGAGACAATATGGCTTCTTAGTACAGAGATCCATGTATGGCCTTTGTGCACTGCCATATAGACTTCATTAGATGCCATATGTACTAAAATATTGTTACCATAAAGCAATGCTTCTAATGGAGTCGAATGGAACATGCCAAAAATTAGTATTAAGAATTTCCATGGCACCACAGAAACTAAAGCAACAACATTGCCATGTGCATGAGCCCTCAGCACAAAATCACAGTTCTATCTATCCAAGCACAGGCGCTCGGTGCACCCTTGGAGTGGCCGAGAAGTTCAGTGCCTCTTCCCATCTACTGGTTTTCCTATCTCTGCCCTTCTATTACTTGAGCGACAGCTCGGGCCATACAGGAGCCAGAGGAGGGCAGAGATGGAGGGAAAACAAGTAGGTTGGAAGGTGCATTAAACTGCTTGGCCACAATGGGATGCACAGAGCGACTCGGCTTGGTTTGAACAGTTATTCTGTGCAGACAGACTCCCTTTCAGATACTGAGCAATGGGTATAATTGTTGCGCTCCTCCTTTAACATAAATTATCTATATGTTTCACAATGCTGAGGGACAGAAATGAAGAAATAAAAGATAGTGGTTTGGTGCTCGGGAGCCTGTGAGGACATTGCATACTGGAAAACATGATCCTTAAAACCCTTAAGCGGTCTTTACACGCTACGATATCGTTAATGAATTATCGTCGGGCTCACGTTGTTTGTGACGCACATCCGGCGTCATTAACGATATCGCAGCGTGTGACACTAATGAGCGACCTTAAACGATCGCAAAAGCGGTCAAAATCGTTTGCCACGGAGAGGTCGTCCTGAAACAAAAAATAGTTTTCTGCTTATTAGCGATGTTGTTCATCGTTCCTGCGGCAGCATACTTCGCTGTGTGTGACACCGCAGGAACGACGAACATCTCCTTACCTGCCTCCACCGGCAATGTGAAGGAAGGAGGTGGGCGGGATGTTACGTCCCGCTCATCTCCGCCCCTCCGCTGCTATTGGACGGCTGCCATGTGACGTCGCTGTGACGCCGCACGAACCGCCCCCTTAGAAAGGAGGTGGTTTGCCGTCCAGAGCGATGTCGCAGAGCAGGTAAGTCCGTGTGACGGGGGTAAGTGAGGTTGTGTGGCACGGGCAGCGATTTGCCCGTGTCGCACAACCAACGGGGGCGGGTACGATGATAGCGAGATCGCAGCGTGTAAAGCCCGCTAAAGATGAGGGGTGCCATGTAAATATTACCTACCAAGATTTGAAGAAAATCACTGGTGCAGAGAGTGAGTTGACAGAATTGTTGATGTTTCAGAGTGGTGGGCTTGGATAATCTAGTCTTCTGAAGGGACAGTTGTAGGCTCGTGAGGAGGCAGCTGCTGAAGAGGTGGGAACTGACTGCAATATCAGCTTTAGGAAGAGTCAGTCCTATGGACGCTTGATGGGCACCATGAGGAGAAAAAGTCACAAAAAAAGAAAGCCAACATGGTGAGCTGTGTGAATAGGGTCAACCATAGGGAGGCTACTGCTGCACGTAGTAGGAATTATCTGGGATGCCAGCTTTGGAGTTGCTGGTGAATATTATGGAGTAGGAGACTGGCTGGTCTGAGCTACGTGAGGTGGCCTTACCAGTTTGATACCGTCGTGCAGGAAACTTGAATGGGAGTGGTAGGTTGGGTCAGTTAATATTACGGTATTATCTTCTGTAAGGTTTAGGTATTCTGCATCACCAGGAATGTGTTCAAACAAAACATGAAAAAGAGCAGTGATTCTTAGGCGCTGCTCAGGTGGCAGTGCCTGAGAATCGACTCACTTTTTCCTGTTTGGTTTGAACAGATTTCTTCCCACCGGCGTGTAGTTGAGTGGTTGGAACTAGAGTTGAGCGAGTACCTAACTATTTGTACTTGCTATACTCATAACGAGTGCTGTCTAATACTCGTGTATTCATTCTGAATAGTTTGTGCAATGCAAGTCAATGGGGAATATTCGCAATCTAACGAGTAACCCAAATTCCGAACTATTCTCTACTTGCACAGTTACTCGTTACTTTGCAGTTTTTCCCCATTGACTTGCATTGCATATGCTCATAACGAGTAGGCAGTACTCGTTATGAGCATAGCGAGTACGACTAGTTAGATACTCACTCAACTCTAGTTGGAACACAACTAGAGGGTAGAGCAGATTAAAGTGCGCCTGCACAGGACCGCAATTGCGGCTAGTGTTCATGACGTAGGACGTATCATACAAACGGGCCTCAGAAGGAGGACGAAGATCACCGTAGAGAGGAGGCGCGGGACTGGAGAGCAGCCAGCGACACCTATCGAACCGGACTGCCCTCCTAAGTGAGTATAATAAAAGTGTTTTTACGCTATGCAGAGCGGCCTGGGCTCTTATATACAGCATTCCAGAATACTGTATATAAGAGCTCACTGGTGGCGGCTGTAGCTTATAGTCACCAAGTCTGATGACAGGTTCCCTTTAATTTAGGCAGATGTAAAAATGTTGACCATCTTCCAAAAATACCAACAGCCAATTAGGAGAGCAAACAAGCCGACATGCCGTTCCTTCAATCAGTGGCTTATTTAGGACACACGCTAATGAATGGTCATGTTGTATACTCCGCATCTAAGACACAAAGCCAAATAATTAAGAATGAAAGAAATCGTGTGTATTGGGTAACAATCAGTAAACTTGTGCGTCTCCCCCCTCCTCTTCCTCTTTCTGGAGTTTAATTGGGTCATTGTTCCCACTCACTATAAACCATAGGGTGGATGGCAGCGCTATAAAGTTTACCTCTGTAAAGAAAGATTAACAGATTCTGGAACTTAACCCTAATCCTTGTTTTGAGTTAACTCAAGCAGATCGGATTTGTAATTCCTACCTACCACCCACTACAAAACTCAGCTTCTCAGACAACTGATGGCATTGTATACTTCTCCGTGCATGCTTTTTACACACGGCAAATATTGTGAGGGTCGAAACGACATGAACCAAAAAGGAAACTGTTTCCCGCTGAAGCAGGAGTGTCGGACGTATTTTAGAAGCTGGGTTTGGTTCCAATATTGGATATTTATTAGTTTAATTCTCCGACACAGCGGCTGAGTAAAATCTATAACACTTCCTAGGTACGGTCTTTGTTTAGCGCCGTTCAAAATCTGGTGGTAAATGGACACTTTCCAGGTGCACACCTGTAGGGACAATGATTAGGGAAAAAGAGACGGAGGCTAAAAAACCTTACAAATACTACATACTTTTGAGACATTTGACATACATAATGATAGAGTGTAAGACAAAATCAGCAGAGAGTGACGTACCGAAAGGCTGACCCACCACAAATGAATGGCACAGATGTGTCGAGCACGAAATTTGACATCCAATTATTTTCCTTTTGCATTTCTAAAGGTTTTTTTGCCAGTTATTTATCAGCTGTGATCCATAAATCCCACCCTTCTGAAATATCCTACATGGGGACCTTTTCATTCAACCCCCAACCCCCCCAATTAATGACTATACTCTACCCAATGGGCGGAATCAATGATTACCAGTTATGAAAAACATACAGCAGCCACTAATCATAATGAAGGCAGAAATAAAAATGGGGAAACTATAGTATCCTAAATTAATATGCAAAACAAGAAAGCCTGCGGAGACACCATCACATGTTTCTCAACGCTGTCAGGAAACTAGCCAGGTCTTTCACCGGGAAGTAACAACCACGGGAAGGGCAGTCTCCAGTCAAGGAGACCACCTATGCCAAACATGGTATCCATCGACAGACAGCTGTTTCAGGGTATTTGCCCTCATCAGTGTGGAGTAGTAAACTGGCTAGTGGGAGCAATGCCTAGTAGAAGACTACATAAGCAAGGATGGTTGACCTCGGGGAGATCAACATCCAACATTGCGGAGACACCATCACGAGTTTCTCAACGCAGTTTCCTGCAAGCGTTGAGAAACATGTGATGGTGTCTCCGCAGGCTTTCTTGTTTTGAATATTTCCCAGGGGGCATTGCTCTAGAATCACTGCGTTGAGAAACATCTGATGGTGTCTCCGCGGTGTTGGATGTTGATCTCCCTAAGGTCAACCATCCTTGCTTATGTAGTCTTCTACTAGGCATTGCTCCCACTAGCCAGTTTCCTACTCCACACTGATGAGGGGCAAATACCCCGAAACAGCTGTCTGTGGATTGATACCATGTTTGGCATAGATGGTCTCTTTGACTGGAGACTGCCCTTCCCGTGGTTGTTCCTTCCCGGTGAAAGACCTGGCTAGTTTCCTGCCAGCGTTGAGAAACATGTGATGGTGTCTCCGCAGGCTTTCTTGTTTTGAATATTTGCCATGTGGCATTGCTCTAGAATCACTGCGTTGAGAAACACGTGATGGTGTCTCCATGGTGTTGGATGTTGATCTCCCTAAGGTCAACCATCCTTGCTTATGTAGTCTTCTAAATTAATATGGTCAGTGGTGGGGATGTATTTCATGTCTATAAATGATCACATAATATTCACCACAGCCTTTCTTTGTGGGCAATTGTAAGGCTCGCAACCAGTGTAGGGGCAGGGAGCGGGATTAGTGGACCCACTGGACCACATGGGGTACCCGGGCTTACTCTTTAGTGGGAGGGGCTTAACTAAGTGCCCACCATGAGGTGGACGCCAGGTACCACTCCCAGGGAAGTGACCAGGACTGTGACAGCTGACCCCCAGGACAGGTGATGGACTCAGGAATAGATGGGTACAGGTGGGGTGAATGAGGTAGGCTGGACAGGCAGGTATGGACAGGAATGATGGGCATGGCAGGAGTACAAAGGTATGGGAAGGCAGGTACTGGAGACAGACACAGGGATAGCAAGACAGGAACTCAGGACTTGACAACTAGCTAGCAGACTGGAGACTGACTAACCAGAGGCATTTCACAGGCACCTCCCCTATCGGGAGGTTGCAGCTAAATATACAGTCCCCCTCAGCCATAGGCTGAGAGGCATTTCCTTGGAAATAGCATGCTGGCCCTTTAAAATAGGGCCGGTGCGTGCGCATGTACCTTAAGTGTACTCCCAGGAACCCTATGCAGCATATACAGGGCCTGGCAGGGGAATGAGGCAGCAGCACACGTGGATGGCTGGGACAGTGCAGGGGAGGATGCGAGTAAGTCTGCCTCTCTGCAGCAACGCTGGTAGTACAGCAATTCTCTTTTAGTTTCAATATTTTATTAATTTTTGGCAATGCAAATAATGCAAATACATTCCCCTACCCAGGGTTTCCTACGTATGATGGTACTTATTACAAGAAAGTTAAACAGAAAAAACAAATAGAAATGACTAATGAAGAGAAAGAAGGATATAGAGAGAATACACGAAGATAGAGATTATAGGGAAGAGGGGGGAGGGGAAGAAGGGGGGGTTGACTTTCACCTATTCCGTCTCACCAAACGTATCAAAGGTAAGGATAATTCATGGAGACAAGTGCAGTACTTGAGATAGGTCGATGCCACAGTCTTTACGGGAATCTACCCAAGGGGTCCATATGGCAAGAAAGTTTTGGCACTTCTCTTTTTAAATATATATATATATATATATATATATATTTATATATATATATATATAATGTGTCCTATTTAGCCTTTACCTACCAGAGTTCAGGACCCGTTTGCCACCCCCCCCCCCCCTCATGCTGCTCCCCCGTTTTTAGTAATATCAGATTCTAACAGAAACCACCACGAAGCCTCCAAGAAAATCATACCCTGGCTCCCCTCAAACAATTCCCATGGAGGGTGAAACCACAAACTGGCACAGGTCGAAATATGAGATCCGTAAGTATGAACAGGATTAAAGTTAGACATAGGTTGATAGTCCGCTATTGGTTTATATTACTGCTGGGCAGAGTATAGTATGTGCCATTCCCAGTGCTATTGAATACGTTGTTATATCAGCATATTATGAAAACTTAAGTGCCATGTTGCAAGCCATTTCCTTGTATTTCACCCCTTACATCCGCATGGAGTACATATTCTTTTGTTTGGTAGATATAATTGACTCACATTTCAACCGTAGATTCAGTGAGTGCCAAGTACAGCTGGTGTGATAATTGTCAGCGCAAAAGTACATGGTATCATAAAACGCATATTTCATCACTCGTGATAACTCAAGGTATACAATCTACAATGGTATGGCCAAACACCAAATAAAACTCCTATTTGTGCAACATGATGAATAACTATACTGCATGCCACATGGGAATTTATCTTCCTCCAACCAGTTACTGAAAACCCTGGCACGTCTGGAGACTGGATTGTCCAGTCAAATCACCCTCCGCCCTGTCAGACCGAAATGGATATTTTATTATGCCTGAAGTATATCTTTAGAAAACACAGTCAGCCCCATTTCATATATATATGCACCCTCAAGTACTATGTATGAAAAGGACAACAATGTTCCAGCAGGACAACGACCCAGAGCATACATCGACTTGGCAAGGAAATGGTTCAATGACAATTAAGTAGAGGCTGTTACGTCACCGCCGGAGTCTGCTACAGTGACTTCTGCTCCGATCGCCAGGCGATGCCGTGTTCCTGCCATGGATAGTGCTGGTGATGGGAGAGGAGTTGATGCCGGCGGCACCGGTGGGCGCAGGCTCCGCTCAGCCACTGGTCTGGGTTTCCTGGGGATCTGCAGTGCCACTGGCTGACTACAGGTGGCATGTGTCTTCCAGCTGAAGTTGCCATCAGTCAGCTACAGCCTATGGGAAGACACCACACCCTTTTTAATATTACTCCTGTCTGCTGACCTCTGCCAGAGATAGTTCTGGCTCTTGTTCCGTCCTGTGATTTCGTGTGCTGATTACTGCTTGTTTCCTGACTACCCTCCTGCCTGCTGTTTTTGTACCTTGCTGCCCGATCCGGTTTTGACCTCTGCTTGTTTCTGATTACGTCTTTGCCTGCCGATTCTGTCCCTGTTCTGCAATTCCTGGTTTGACCCTGCCTGATGACTTCTCTCTCAGACTGCAGCCTTCCACAGATAGTGATCTCCAGGGCCCTGTGTAATTCCAAATCCCTGTATAGGGGTTAAAGGGTTTCAGGGTTCTGGGGGTCCTTCTTGATGAGTGGCTTCCCTCTATCCTGTCCATTACAGCATGTGTGAGTCTGTGGATCCAGGCAGGTGTTACAGAGGTGCTGAATTGGCCCCCACAGTCTCCAGACCTCAACCAAATCCAACAATTGTGGGTAGAGTTGAAGAAAAAGCTGTATACATCCCCAAGTGAGTCGACCAGTATACACCAACATTGGGAAAGTGTAGAAGAGACCTAGAATCAGATTTTGGTTTAGACATGCTTGAGTCTGATCGAGAGCAGGACCAGAAGGATTCAGGCAGTGTTAAAAGACAAAGGTGGATTTACAAAAAAATAACAAAATAATAAAAATTATATTTTTGTTTTTTAGGAGCAAAACAGTAACAATGCAGTGACACAGTGCACATCAATTGGGCAAGTGTTATTCACTCCTTTACTTGCAGGCTTACTATCTGGCTTCTTGCTTCTTCAGAGTTTATTACACACTCTGTAAACAGCAAGAGTGCATTGGTAGACCTGTTAATTCTAACTTCACTCTGTATCTCTCACATCAGCTCAGTGTGTTAACTGTTTATGCTTTGCATTCATCACATCAGAGATATATCCTGTTACTTACTGACCTGTTTCCTTAGCATATTAGACCAAGGGCATTTCTCTTACAAAATGTATGGATGCCCATAACATCAATCCCTTGCATTACACATTCCATGCATTTCACTGGATCTGTCACACAATTGTGGCAACATCCATAGAAAAACATCATAGTATAAAAGTTTGTGTGATGCTCCTGGACTATCAGGTTATCACAGGGTACTGCACAACCTATCCGCCCGTACAGTATTCCACCTCCCTCATGGTTCTGGGTCCCTATCTGACAGTGTTGCCTCCAACAGCAAATCAAATCCTAGATACACCCTACACCACACCCACCAGGCACACCAGTGGATGGCTTGAGTGGAATAGAGTCGCCCACCTGGGGGGTGAGGGAGGGGAGGTGAGGTGTGTAGTCAGAGAGAGTGAAGAGGGTAGAGAGAGTGAGAGGAGGTCAGGTGTGGTGGCTCCCAAGAGAAACTGTCTAGGTTGCAGGCAGTGTTTTGAACCTAGAGGAGTCGGACCCCCGGTCGCAGGGGATTGTGGCAAGGTGCCTGGACCTGTCGAGGAGGACAGCCGGCAGCCTAGCACTGTCACCGGTCCGGGACCGAAGGCACGGAGGGGTACACGGACCCTAGGTCGGGGAGTAGCTTCAGGAAACCCGACAATTCACCTGAGGAGAACGGAGCCTTTATGATCTGTTCCCACCCGCTCCAGAATCAGGGCATTAGCACAACGAGGGGGAGAGGACTTTCCAGTACAAAACGGTCCAGAAAATCCCAAGCGTGAGCCCTGAGAGCAAGCGCCCACACTTAGCCACAGTGGGGAGCAGGGCCCGGCAAGTTCCATACTACTGGGCCACCACGTTGAAGTTAAACTTAGTGCCAGGAGGCAGGTCACGGATCACCAGGCAACACTATAGGGGACGAGACCCGGACAAGCTCCCCTCAGCGGGAGCGGCACCCAGAGAGTTGGTTTACCCGGTTGTCAGCATCTGCTTATGGACTGAGTGAGTACGAGAGTGACCCCTGCATCCCACGGCATCCCACACCGAGTCACGGGGCATCCACCTTACCCGTGGAGGGCTACGACACCTGGCTGCCTCCCGTCATCACCCCGGGTACTCCCAACGGCAGCGGCGGTACTCCCAAATTACCGTACACCATGGGTGGCGTCACAAATTATATATAATCTCCCCTGTACATATTCCCCCTTCATTTGAGTTGCCGCACGACTCCCGGGTCCGGAGACCCTCGAGCCACAGCAAGCCCTGATCCGAGCAGCTCGGCTGCTTCCACGGGGGCGGCACATTTGCATTATATGTAACAACATATCATAGCATGAACATGGCATTACCAAAGTCCTGACCAGTCCAATGGGTAACCATAGGCTTTCACAAAATAACAGTTGTTTTAATGGCAGCAAGACCATATCCAACCCTCTTACAACATACAGAATAAAAATATTTTTTTTTCCCATTAAAGAAATTAAAGAGCAGGAAAACATTAAAAAGTAGCAATTGAGCTCTGTTTTTTTTCATGTGTTTATTTTCCATTATTAAACTGATTTTGGGAAATGATTGCAGTTCTTTGGGATTCGGAGGCAGACATGAGTTGCACGTCTCTCCCGTCAGCACCATGTTTCAATTCTGGCTGATAGAAGCAGATGGCCCATTTATAATGAGGGAACACAATTACATTAATTACTGTTTTACTAATGTTACACAATAACTGTTTATAACTCACTGTATCTTTAATTAATGGAAATAGAATATTCTGTTTCTGGGATTACAGGAAAGTAACCGGTTCGGGGTTTTCTAGCAGCCGCCCGCTAAATAATATTCATTTAATTGGAATGTTGTGTTTCAAAAAAAATAAAAGAGATTTGTGAAGCTTTTGTTTCTGTCGGGTCAGTGCTGTTTACCATTAAAATAGTCATCTTAATTAGAAAGTGGTAGCTATTATTAATGCTACAATGTACTTTGTACTTAACGTGATGGAGAACCATGATGATATCATCATCATCCTCATTCTCGAGGCGGCCTACAAATAGTAATGCTGTACAATATGTTCAATTAGGGCTATTTCAAACTAATAAAGGAACCCTCTCAGCAGCAAATTCAATTTTGGCCTCAAATTGGCTTTACGTACTGATTAGAGATGGGCGAATAGTCAAATATTCGATTTCGGATTCTTTGTGTCGAAAAGTTTCTATTATTCGTCTACTCGTATCAAATAATGTACCTAATGCAAGTCAAAGGGAAACTTGAATAATTTTCTGGAGGACCTTGGAAGTAGGTCTCAGAGGACTGTAAAAATGCTGCAATGGATGGAAAAGTAAAAATAGCAACAAAAAGAGGACAATGGCCTCCAAAAATTAAGTATTACTCACAGCAAGTTGGGCTGCAGTGTGTACATTGCCCAGGCCAAAAGCTAATGCTCTACCAGGATACAGCTATACCCCCACTAATGTGGAAGCGTCACAACAGTGCAGGAGAAGCAGATCACACACACACCTCCATGGAATGGAGGGGAGGCGAATGCTAGATCATAAAACTGCACACTAGTGGCTTGCATAGAGCGCTGTTGGGCCTTGCATTGTAGAGTGTCTGTCCGTGCATGATACACAGTGGGATACGGCTTGGCAGCCCGCCTGATCTAATAGAAGGGCGTCACCTAATAGGCTGCGGGTTTGTGGCTGTGCCATCTGCATGTGAATAGCGCTCTATGCAAGCCACTAGTGTGCAGTTTTATGATCTAGCATTCGCCTCCCCTCCATTTCATGGAGGTGTGTGTGTGATCTGCTTCTCCTGCACCTGTGATGCTTCCACATTAGTGGGGGTTTAGCTGTATCCTGGTAGAGCATTAGGTTTTGGCCTGGGCGATGTACACACTGCAGCCCAACTTGCTGTGAGTAATGGATGGAAAAGTGCTGAAACTGAATGGGAACAGCATAGAGAAGATGCCTGGATTCATTTCTGACTCAAAGTTGGTTTCTGGGAATAATGTTGCCCGAGTATTATGGAGATTAAAGCAGGAGAATAATACAGTTCCTCGCTTCTGTCACACTGCTTCCGGGTCCGATTATTAAAGTTCATGAATATGCACTGCTTTCCCCACTCACCCTCTGTAACTGTGTCTGTAATTGGTTGCAGTCCTGCTTCCCCCACCCACCCTCTGTAACTGTGTCTATCATTGGTTGCAGTCCTGCTTCCCCCACCCACCCTCTGTAACTGTGTTTGTGATTGGTTGCAGTCTTGCTTCCCCCACCCACCCTCTGCGTTGGCATTTGTGATTTGGTTGCCCTCACACTAGCTGGTGGAGTGTAAAAATAAATAATTGGAAAAAATGGCGCAGTGTCCCCCATATTTTGATACACAGCCCAGAAAAACCATATGGCTACAGGCTGCAGTCCCCAGCTGTGTGTTATCTTGGCTGTGTATTAAAATACGAGGGACCACATGTTTTTTTTTTATTTATTTAAGTAAATAAATAAAAAAAATAACGTTTACAGGTCCCCCACAATTTTGATACCAAGCCAAGATAAAGTGGGAAGCTGGGGGCTGGTATTCTCAGGATAGGAAGTCCCATGGTTATTGGCCCCTCTCAAGGCTAAAAATAGTAGCCCACAGCCACCCGAATTTTGGGGCATCTATTGGATGTGCCAATTTTGATACTCTACCCTGCTCATCCCAAATACCCTAATACCCTGGTGCGGTGGCAATCATGGTAATATAAGGGTTCGAAGACCGTTGCGATTTGTCAAAAAATTACAGCTGTCATCAAGCCCAAGGTTAGTAATGGGGAGGGGTGTGAGACCCATCAGTACTAACCCTGTAAGTCAATGGAAAGCAACCCAAAACACAGAGCAAAATCCTTTATTTGAGAAAATAAAACAAAAAAAGACCCTCTTTCTGCAGTTTATTATCAAATACCCTTGCAGGTCCAACGTAATCTACGGTCACGGCATCCCACAGCGATCCTGGCTCTGCTACATCTAAGGTTTCAGTGTGCGGTCACATTAGGAAACGTGACCGCTCACTGCTGCATCAGGGACAGTGGGAGAGCTGAGACGTCAATGAGTTCACCTGACGTCACAGCTGGGGTTCTCACTATACCCCAATTGTGGCCTGAGGTGAGCTAACCTGAGGTGAACTCTGTGACCTCACCTCAGGTAAAATGATTGAACTCAATGCTGGATTACCTGATTGGGCGATGTGTGCACATTGAATATTTTATGTGCTATTTAAGGGTTTTTTTGTTTAATAAATTTGCAAAAACATCTACATTTCTGTTGTTTTCTGTCAAGATGGGGTGCAGAGTGTACATTAATGAGAAAAAAAATGAACTTTTTTGAATTTAACAAATGGCTGCAATGGAACAAAGAGTGAAAAACTTAAAGGGGTCTGAATACTTTCTGTACCCACTGTACATATATATATATAAATATATGTATGTTCTTATATATGGTATATATGTGTGTGTAGATATATATGTGTGTGTGTGTATGTGTATATACCATATATATGTGTGTGTGTGTGTGTATATACAGTACATGTGTGTGTGTGTGTGTATATATATACATATATATATATCTATATATATATACATTATTTTATTTTATACATATATATATATATAAAATGTAATATATATATATATATATATATATATGTAGAAAAAGTAGAGTGAACCTTTAGCAATTTGTTTATTTTTTTATGTATCCCCCTTGCGTAATCCCCCATTTGGGTGCATAAATATACTTTCTGTACCTACACATGTCAAATAACAGTAACGTGCGCCTCATATAAAACCACTAAATATCATGCTGTGATGGGGGATAATATGAGTTTCCTTCTGCTCCTTTCTATGTATATGACTATGTAGTTTATTAGAATCGCAGGGGGTAAATGAAAAATATAAAATGCAAAGTAGCACTGAAAAGTGTAATTATGGCAGAAAATCCCTACGTATATTTTGCTAGCTATGAAAAACATATATTGCTTAATTTGTTTGACAACCTTCAAGTGCTAATTTCCATCCACTTCCCCGAGCGTCATAGTTATGTGATAATAGGTTCCTTTGTCCTCGGAGCTCTACTGTTTTCTAGGCTTTTTCCCAACCCAAGACAAAATTAGAAATAAAAAAAAAAGCCAACAATCATCCAATTCAAAAATGAATGTGAAGCTCAAGCAAGTGACTAAATCTGAGGCCGAGCGGCGGAACGACATCACATGATCGGCGAAAATGGCTAATCCTACTTTAGGTGATGTTTGGAAATCACATGTGTAACAATGGAGAATAGGACATATTGTATT
Organism: Anomaloglossus baeobatrachus; assembly: GCF_048569485.1. Lineage (NCBI taxonomy): Eukaryota > Metazoa > Chordata > Amphibia > Anura > Aromobatidae > Anomaloglossus > Anomaloglossus baeobatrachus. The sequence goes on along the minus strand of NC_134364.1, from coordinate 48,952,515 downwards.
CCTTGTTTCCAGATGTAGAAAACTTTGCTCACAGTTAAAGATGTCGTCTAGTTCAGAAAATCAATTCATTTGGGTAAGATGGGAGAGGGTGTCCTTTGTTCTGGATCTTCATCTCTTGGTCTCAATGCAGAATGGTCACATAGTGTCTCTTCTCTTGAGGACCTCTCCTGTCCTTCATCACACAAAAACCTCATTGCATTATCATGAACCCTTTGTAATTCTTTACTTCCATTGTGATGGAATTGCTAGAAAACTGAACACTTTCAGCTGCATTTGCCTCTGAAGAAGACATGAACACTTTGTGGTCAGCTTATTGTCTTGTTTAGTAGGGATTGTCCTTCTAATAATGCACATATAGTGTAAGTTCACACACCTCGGTTTTTTAACGCTGCGTTTTAATGCGTTTTTTGCTGCGTTTTGCTGCGTTTTTGCTCACTGCGTTTTTATGCGTTTTTTTATCAGTGAACAATGCCATTAAAGATTGTTGAGAAAAAAATAAAAAAAAAAAAAAGGTCTGATGTCATTTCCTTCTTCAATACGTTCTTCATTCTCCACTAGTGTATGCAGGAGAGCAGACAGCTGCAGAACTACAAGGCTCAGCATGCTCCATCCAGGACTGTATGCTGGAGGGAGAGGCAGGGGGAGCAGAACTATAAGGCTCAGCATTCTCCATCCAATAGTGTATGCAGGAGAGCAGACAGCTGCAGAACTACAAGGCTCAGCATGCTCTATCCAAGACTGTATGTTGGAGGGAGAGGCAGGGGGAGCAGACCTACAAGGCTCAGCATACTCCATCCACTAGTGTATGCAGGAGAGCAGACAGCTGCAGAACTACAAGGCTCAGCATGCTCCATCCAGGACTGTATGCTGGAGGAAGAGGCAGGGGGAGCAGACCTACAAGGCTCAGCATACTCCATCCACTAGTGTATGTAGGAGAGCAGACAGCAACTGCAGAACTACAAGGCTCAGCATGCTCCATCCAGGACTGTATGCTGGAGGGAGAGACAGGGGGAGCAGAACTACAAGCCTCAGCATACTCCATGCACTAGTGTATGCAGGAGAGCAGACAGCAGCTGCAGAACTACAAGGCTCAGCATCCTCCATCCAGGACTGTATGCAGGAGTTTTTTGCCCCCCCAAAAAATGATGTGGGCTTTGCCATATTTTTGTATGCTAGCCAGCACCCGAGCATGGTAGTGCCCGCTCATCACTAGTTACAAGTACCGAGCACCCGAGCATGGTAGTGCTCGCTCTTCACTAGTTACGAGTACCGAGCACCCGAGCATGGTAGTGCCCGCTCATCACTACTTATGAGTACCGAGCACCCGAGCATGGTAGTGCTCACTCATCACTAGTTACGAGTACAGAGCACCCGAGCATGGTAGTGCCCGCTCATCACTAGTTACGAGTATCGAGCACCCGAGCATGGTAGTGCCCGCTCATCAATAGTTACGAGTACTGAGCATTCGAGCATGGTAGTGCCCGCTCATCACTAGTTACGAGTACCGAGCACTCGAGCATGGTAGTGCCCGCTCATCACTAGTTACGAGTACTGAGCACCTGAGCATGGTAGTGCCCGTTCATCACTAGTTACGAGTACTGAGCACCCGAGCATGGTAGTGCTTGCTCATCATTGGTCTTAATATAAAACAGAAAAAAATATATATATTTTTTTTTTCTTTCAAAATATTTTTGCAGACATTTGGATAAAGTAAACATAACACGTACATTTTGCTATTTAGGGACCTCTACTGAAAGGTCAGGCTTCAGAGTGAATGCCCACATTGGACATGACTATAGCATCAAGGTACAATGATTATTAAACCTGACAATATTGCCAAAAGAGTTGCTGTGCAGGAAGATGGCAGATGGTCAACCAGGTGGATTCATACCGACTACAAAACTGGCATAAATATTAGGTTAACTGCTTTCCAGCAATAAATGACATGAGCCAAAGTGAAAAACGACACATTTGGTTGCTGGTTCGACCTTGATATCAAGAAGGAGGTAGATGACAGGAAGGTTTCAACTAATATTTTTCTAAGTTCTCAAAACATTCCGAGCCTCATTCATCATTTACAATTTTTAAGCCACTTTTCTTTGTTGTCTTGTAGTATTTACTGGCATTTTTTGTAATAAAAAAAAAATATTTTTTTCTGTCTTACTGTTTTTGCAATAAACTTCGCAATAATTTAGCAAAATGTGATGGCAGACATAAATAACTGCAGGGTGTCTGTACACTACCTGATGGAGAATGGTGAGTATACAGGGAATGGGTAATTGCCGTATGTTTTTTGAAGTTTCCATGTCAAAAAACGATTTTTGGCTCCAAACTGGAGCCTTCATCATGTGAATGTCTGACGATTACCTGACAAAGGCTCAGGTCAGGAGCCAAAAAACGATTTTTGATTTGGACACTTCAAATAAAGGTATTTGACCATTCTCTATATACTCAGTAGTCTACATCAGGTAGCATACTGACACCGCACCGCTCTTCATTGTTAACCCACTCAGCTCCTGAACGGATTCTTGCCTGGTGCTGCCTCCTAGTCCACATGTAAAGTGGGTTCATCACCCAATCACCATTTTTCTACCTCCAGAGCTGACCATCTTTCTTCTATGGCAGACAAATAATGGATGGGGTGGGTGTTGTGAATGTCGTCTGTGTGGGTGCTGTTTTGAAACTCCCTCTGGTGACCAAGAATGGTAGTGGAGCTGAATCTGAGCCTGTGACTCAGACAGGTGTCAGCGTTAATTGGGAATTAGGCAAGTCCTATTGCAGACAAGTCTGGTCTATATAGGAGAGCACTTTTTGCCTTGCTGGCACCAGTTATAATTGTATATTCCTCAGTCTCTGTTCCTGGCTTGGAGTTTTGTACTTCCCTGTTTCCCTGAGCAAGACTTCTGCAGATAAGTTCTCATTTTTTTCCTTGCTTCCTGGTTTACACCTTAGGTTGGTTACTTTTCCTTGTTTTGCTTTGTATCTGTTTACTTGCAGCTGAAGTTTGGTTTCTCTTGTGTTATGAGCATGGGGGTTCCCCCTTTGCTAGCTCTCCTGCAGGAAAAGGGATTTTCTCCCTGTCTAATTTGATAATTTGTTCTTCTGTACTTTGTGTTCTTTTTGGTATTTTGTTCTCCCATTATTTACTGGAGTACCTGATATAGTGGGGGTGAGGTTGTTCGACCTCCAGGGCCATTTTTACTATCAGGAGTTTGGTATTTTTCCACAGGGATTTTGTACTGACCACAATCCGTTTCCTTTCCCTTTCTTTGTATCAAGTTAGTTGGGCCTTGTCTTTGCTAAATCTATTTTTCCTATCTGTGTATTGTGTACATCACTGTAATCTTTGTATGTGGGGGGCTATCTACTCCTTTGGGGACTACTTTGAGGCAAGGTAGATGTCCTCATTTCTTTCTGTGAGGCGTGGATAGTTTCTCAGGCTGTGACGAGGCATCTAGGTTTTTAGGAATGCTCCACGGCTACTTCAAGTGTGGTCTGATAGTTATGGGATTGGGGTCAGCCCAGGTTCCAACTATTCCTGTTTTCTTGGTGTTTTTTCACCAATGGGAATTTTTTGTAATCTTGCATGGTTACTGGATCATAACAGGTGGGTCAGTAGGGGAAATTTAGTACATTTGTGAGAATTTTTTATCCTTTTTGAAAAGTTTAAAATAATGAATCGGGTGAAAACGTCTGTAGGCCCCAAACCCTACACACAGTGGAGAACTGAAAAACAAACTATGAAATAGTTTATATATATATATATATATATCAACTTAAAAATGGCATAAATTCAAGGATGAATTTGGTGCAAACAAAAGCAAAATGCAAAAGAATGAAAATTCAACACAAGAAAGGGACAAATACAATTAAGATTCTGGATCTACATTTCTAGGAATTTAGAAACTGCATCTTTTTACTGGAACATTCAAACAAAAACTTACATTTTTAAGGTTGATGTCCTGCTCTACTCAAATTTTAATCTTTTCAATATCTTGGAGTTCTGTTGATAACCACATCCCAATAATGGCAACTTAGGAGCTTCCATGGATGGAAAACCCCATCCCTTGTTTATATCCATTTGATACATTCATATACAGTCATATGGACAAGTTTGGGCACCCCTATTAATGTTAACCTTTTTTCTTTATAACAATTTGGGTTTTTATAACAGCTATTTCAGTTTCATATATCTAATAACTGATGGACTCAGTAATATTTCTGGATTGAAATGAGGTTTATTGTACTAACAGAAAATGTGCAATCCGCATTTAAACAAAATTTAACCAGTGCAAAGGTATGGGCAGGCACCCTTATCAATTTCTTGATTTGACACTCCTAACTACTTTTTACTGACTTACTAAAGCACTAAATTGGTTTTGTAACCTCATTGAGCTTTGAACTTTATAGGCAGGTGTATCCAATCGTGAGAAAAGGTATTTAAGGTGGCCACTTGCAAGTAGTTCTCCTATTTGAATCTCCTATGAAGAGTGGCATCATGGGCTCCTCAAAACAACTCTCAAATGATCTGAAAACAAAGATTATTCAACATAGTTGTTCAGGGGAAGGATACAAAAAGTTGTCTCAGAGATTTAAACTGTCAGTTTCCACTGTGAGGAACATAGTAAGGAAATGGAAGAACACAGGTACAGTTCTTGTTAAGCCCAGAAGTGGCAGGCCAAGAAAAATATCAGAAAGGCAGAGAAGAAGAATGGTGAGAACAGTCAAGGACAATCCACAGGCCACCTCCAAAGACCTGCAGCATCATCCATCATCTTGCTGCAGATGGTGTCAATGTACATTGGTCAACAATACAGCGCACTTTGCACAAGGATAAGCTATATGGGACAGTGATGCAAAAGAAGCCGTTTCTGCAAGCACGCCACAAACAGAGTCGCCTGAGGTATGCAAAAGCACATTTGGACAAGCCAGTTACATTTTGGAAGAAGGTCCTGTGGACTGATGAAACAAAGATTGAGTTGTTTGGTCATACAAAAAGGCGTTATGCATGGAGACAAAAAAACACGACATTCCAAGAAAAGCACTTGCTACCCACAGTAAAATTTGGTGGAGGTTCCATCATGCATTGGGGTTGTGTCGCCAATGCCGGCACCGGGAATCTTGTTAAAGTTGAGGGTCGCATGGATTCAACTCAGTATCAGCAGATTCTTGACAATAATGTGCAAGAATCAGTGACGAAGTTGAAGTTACACAGGGGATGGATATTTCAGCAAGACAATGATCCAAAACACCGCTCCAAATCTACTCAGGCATTCATGCAGAGGAACAATTATAATGTTCTGGAATGGCCATCCCAGTCCCCAGACCTGAATATCATTGAAAATCTGTGGGATGATTTGAAGCGTGCTGTCCATGCTCGGCGACCATCAAACTTAACTGAACTGGAATTGTTTTGTAAACAGGAATGGTCAAATATATCTTCATCCAGGATCCAAGAACTCATTAAAAGCTACAGGAAGCGACTAGAGGCTATGATTTTTGCAAAAGGAGGATCTACAAAATATTAATGTCATTTATGTTGAGGTGCCCATACTTTTGCACCGGTCAAATTTTGTTTAAATGCGGATTACACATTTTCTGTTAGTACAATAAACCTCATTTCAATCCAGAAATATTACTCAGTCCATCAGTTATTAGATATATGAAACTGAAATAGCTGTTGCAAAAACCCAAATTGTTATAAAGAAAAAGGTTAACATTAATAGGGGTTCCCAAACTTTTTTATATGACTGTATGTGTCCAGTGCAGATATATGGAGCCAATTTTTATTCCGTTCACAATGGGTGCCTATGGTGAGGTATACAGACAACACCTGCCACCAATAGTCGAATCTTGGCAGATGCCCCCGGTGTCTGGGATTGTATGGGGCACTAACAGCACATCGACAGCCAATCAGTAAGATCAGTAGCTCTAAAGAAGGTGTGACATCAGCACCGCAGCCAATGCCAGACACCAAGAGCAGCTGCGCAGACATGCCAGGGGACCCGGAGAAATTCAGTAGAATGAAGTTTATGTTTTAGGGTATATACACATGCTGAGTTTTTGGTGCAGAAATTTTCTGCACAAACACACCCTGTGACTGAAAAACACACCAAAAAAAGCATGCGTTTTTTTAATGAATTCAATGGCTGGAAGGGCTAAAAAATTCAGGAAAATAATGGACCAACAATTGACGTGCTGCTTCATTTTCTGCACCAAAAACTGCAAGGAAATAAGAAGCAACATTTCAGAATTCAATGCACCAAAGAATGCATCAAGAACTGCACCGTGCACATAGGGCCTTAAACAAACTGTAGCCGCAGCCGAACATGTTCTGAAAGGGAACAATCCCTTTAATTTTTTATTTTAAATGCATTGCAGTGTATTATGTAAGCAATCAAAAAAATATAAAAAGTATTTTAAAAAAAAAATAGAAAACATTTAAGAAAGCAAAAAAAATCAAACCATTTATTTACCATATCCCCTCCCTTTTTTCCTATTCTAAAATGAAAAAACAAGCATTTCTAGTATTGCCAATTCCATAAAATTTTAGTCTTTCTAAATCTAAAATTATTTAACCCATATGGTGAAAAAATAGAAGCCGGATTTGCCATCTTTCAATCACCTAATCTTCCTTGAAAAATGGAATAAAAAGTGATAAAGATGTATTACCTGTGGCAGAATTGAATTATTTTTTTCTATTTTATACCACATAGTTTTATTTTTTATTACAATATCAGATAAAGTGGATAATAAGCAAAACTACAACTCTTTGTCACGCTACGTACAGGGAAGTACCAAGCGAGCGGCAAAAAGTAAGAAGGGAAGGGGACCCCTGTGTCTAGGTGAGGGGGAGATGGTGACCCCTGACCTAATCTACCGCTAGTCCCTGGGGTCCCTCACCGCCCTAGATAGTTTCTGCACCTATGCGCTGAGCCGGATACCTGACCCCAGGTATCCTTAGTGCTGGACCCTTAATTGGGAACGGGTGGGATGAGCTTCACGTCAACCTTACTGAACGCTAAAGGAAGACACAAGGAGGACGCACAGGGAAAAATGCATGAACTACTTATCTACAGATGACTCAGGTAAAAGTTCAGCAAAGTTTTTAGCAATGATACCACAGATGAGTACATGCCTCCTGCTTGCAACCTAGGCTTGAAGGAATGGAAAATATCACCAGCACCAGTCCAAATGAAGGAAGAGGCAGCTCTTTGTTAACTCCACTAAACGCTAAAGAAGGCCACTCGTAGATAATGCTACTTATCCACAGATAATTCAGACAGAAATTACAACAACGATATCCCAGAGGAGTACAAGCCACCTGCTTGCAACCAAGACTTGATAGAACTGAATATCACCAGCACCAGTCCAGGGAAGATGGGAGTATTTAAGCACAATGAGAATACTGATAATCAGCAGCTGGACAGACGTTTAGCTCCTAAAGAGAAATAGATGAAAATTGAGCAGAAAAGCTACCTAATACAATGAGTAATACCAGCAGGAACAATAGAAAGTCAGGGAGCATTCTGTACAGCCAAACGCTGTGACCTCCTATTGCCAGAAACCACATGACTGTCTGTAACCTGTGACTCTCATAGTGCAAAAAACAACTATCCTGGGGCTTTGTCTTGGAAAACCAGACATAAAGTAGCAAAAGTTACACTTTTTTTTAAACTTTTTAAAAATGTTCTTTCTATTTTTTCCCATCAACTCATTTTTCATTAGAAATTAGGCCAATAACATTGTGCATTATACACACACCAGTAAAAATTCTCTTCACTATGACTGATCGCGCTGACCTTGTTAGAAACTTACTAATAAAAAGAATAAATAAAAGTTTTCAATATTCTAGAACACAGCTTTTTACTAGAAGGGACGGAAGGTCAAACTATTGACTTTACCCACAATTCCCCGAGCTCAACAATTATTCATGGAGGAAATTTCATATTATTTTGTCAGACTTCTGAGTTACCAATTTAACCAAAGTGATTAATTAGGGATTAAAATATTTACTTTGCACATGTAGACTTGGCACAGCACCGGAATATTTAAGCGTTCCACTAAAGGGGTCAGCGCGGCTGCTCGCAGTTTGTTGTTTGTAATTTTTCTTTTCCTGTGCGAGAGAAGAAAATGAGTGTACAGGTGTCGTCATATCAAGGACACCTTCACATCATCTCCAACCGGAGCAATGATGATTAAATTGTGCCAGTGTGATGGCTGCCATATTCCCATTAAATCGTTTGAGACTATTTTTGACTTTTGAAAGTCAAAAATCATCAATTTTAGGAATTAATTCGTAATTTTTTAACATTTTTTTGCACTTCTGCTACTAACAAATTGGGGGAGAAAAAATTGCTAATTTGTAGAAATTTACTTTATTTGCATGAACCATTACATAAGTTTTACCAGTATTTTTAAAGGGAAAGCTCAGCAATGTATTGGTGCCTACTAGTCCCCTATCTACGACAACCCCAGTTAAAGGAATAGTGTCCATAGAAAATTACGTATTGTTTAAATCTAGGTTTTATGTTAAATGTATTTTTTAAGTTTCTTTTGTACCATTTTTCATATTACTATCTTAATTAAAAGCTCCAAAAACTTGCACTTTTCATAGTGGCAACTTTTCAGCAGTTTTATTATCATCACAGAAAGGATTACAATGAAGGGTAGACCAAAAATAATTAATGATCTATCGATTAAAATAAATGATGTCACTTGCTCCCCTTTTCAGCAGTCTCATTATCATCACAGAAAATGTTACAATGAAGGGAAGACCAAAAATAATTCATGATTGTATGTAAAGCGCTGTAGAATTAATAGTGCTATATAAATGAATAAATATTATTATTATCATTATTATCTATCATTTACAATAGATGATGTCACTTCCTCCCTTTACAGTGACCTTTCACAGATCTGAGCATGCCTGGAAAAGACTACTAAAAGTGTCAATGAGTCAAAGACAGTCTATTGCCGCCCGTATTGATGTTGCTGCTGAAAAGAATGGAGATTGTGAACCTAATATTAAAGGAGTATTCTCATCTCCAAGATCCTATCCCAATATGTAGTAGGTGTAATAATAAATTTAGCAAATACCTCCAATTAGAAATGTAGTATAGCTCTTCTGATATAGCCATGTCTCTTACCTCATGTGCAGGGAATTGCAGCTTAGATATCAATGGTTACATCCATGAGAAATTGTCACTATAGGAGTGGACGTAACCATAAATACCTAAGATGCAATGCCCTGCACATGAGGTAAGAGACATGGGGCATGCTTACATGCTAAGGGGGCTGACTAGCCAAGGGAAGTAACGCCCTTGTGATTAGTCACTGGCCTCAATAGCAAATGATAAAAGATCTTTAGAAATACTTTTTCTGAAGATCTCTTTATCTATGCTACTAGATACAGGGTCAGTTAGGCAGGGATTCGCAATATACCCAGAACTGCTCATGGTTCTGGGTATATATTGCACCTGACAGGTTCCCTTTAACCACTTGAATGCCTCAGTCAATTATATCAAGGTGTGTCTTCCGATCACCAACCTCATATGAAAAAGAAAAAAAGGAAACTTATTATTATTATTATTATTTATGAAGGATCTCATAAAATGAAATTAAAATCTAGACTTTAACCTATGCCAAATAAGTACAAAAAAAAACCAAAAAATGAAGAAATTATTTTTTATGTAAAAAAATGCAGGGGTCGGACGCTTTTTATCCCTTGGAGATCTGCGTTGTATATTTATAATTCCTAAAACTACAGAGAATCTTAAAAACGTCCTCATACAAAATTTACGTGGCCGGTATATTGTGAATACGTGCCATTTTTGGTGCAAGAAAATATTTAGATTCAATGAAAATGCTGATAACTTGGTTTGATGGAATTTTAATACCAAAAAAAATATATTTTCTTTGCATTAATCATGAGCCGCACATATCTTCTTGTATTACAGCAATAACATAGAACATTTTCAGTGCAGATCCAGAATCTCAGTTGACCATCTTGCCTTTGGCTCTGTAAAAACTTCCGTACCTTTTTTAAAACTTGCAATTCTTGGTGGCTCAGACAACTTTGCCAAGCTGAAAACAGGATTTGCATCATGAAGCACAAAGTCATTGCTGCGAGCAACATTTTCAGCAGTTATTTTGTAAGCAGTGCTAATAGATGTCTAACCCATTAACTGTCTGGGGCAACTCGCCCCCAGGAATAAGGAAAAGTCACCTGTCACAAGATTTCTAATTTCTTTAATCATTTTAAGTCTGGTCAGGGCAATAAAAATGTCAGTCATGTTCAAAACGCTATCACCTTCAAGAAAATGAACTTCATACATAGGATGTTATGTCTTCGAGCGGTCCATCGGATACTTAACCCCTCATTGACCTGGGACTTTGCAATATAATACTATGTTCAGTTTGTTTATTGGAATGGTGGAATGAAAAGAATTGGACATTTGTAATATTATAATAATAATAATAATTACAGAATATAATATTGAAAAAGTATTTGACATGAAATGTAGTAAAGTGCAATATATATATATACAGTCATATGAAAAAGTTTGGGCACCGCTATTAATGTTAACCTTTTTTCTTTATAACAATTTGGGGTTTTGCAACAGCTATTTCAGTTTCATATATCTAATAACTGATGGACCGAGTAATATTTCTGAATTGAAATTAGGTTTATTGTACTAACAGAAAATGTGCAATCCGCATTTAAACAAAATTTGACCAGTGCAAAAGTATGGGCACCTCAACAAAAAAGGGACATTAATATTTTACAGATCCTACTGTTGCAAAAATAACAGCCTCTAGTCACTTTCTGTAGCTTTTAATGAGTTCCTGGATCCTGGAGGAAGGTATATTTGACCATTCCTGTTTACAAAACAATTCCAGTTCAGTTAAGTTTGATGGTCGCCGAACATGGACAGCACGCTTCAAATCATCCCACAGATTTTCAATGATATTCAGGTCTGGGGACTGGGATGGCCATTCCAGAACATTGTAATTGTTCCTCTGCATGAATGCCTGAGTAGATTTGGAGCAGTGTTTTGGATCATTGTCTTGCTGAAATATCCATCCCCTGCGTAACTTCAACTTCATCACTGATTCTTGCACATTATTGTCAAGAATCTGCTGATACTGAGTTGAATCCATGCGACCCTCAACTTTAACAAGATTCCTGGGGCCGGCATTGGCCACACAGCCCCAAAGCATGATGGAACCTCCACCAAATTTGACTGTGGGTAGCAAGTGCTTTTCTTGGAATGCCGTGTTTTTTTGTCTCCATGCATAACGCCTTTTTGTATGACCAAACAACTCAATCTTAGTTTCATCAGTCCACAGGACTTTCTTCCAAAATGTAACTGACTTGTCCAAATGTGCTTTTTCATACCTCAGGCGACTCTGTTTGTGGCGTGCTTGCAGAAACTGCTTCTTTCGCATCACTCTCCCATACAGCTTCTCCTTGTGCAACGTGCGCTTTATTGTTGACCGATGCACATTGACACCATCTGCAGCAAGATGATGCTGCAGGTCTTTGGAGGTGGTCTGTGGATTGTCCTTGATTATTCTCACCATTCTTCTTCTCTGCCTTTCTGACATTATTCTTGGCCTGCCACTTCTGGGCTTAACAAGAACTGTACCTGTGTTCTTGCATTTTCTTGCTATGTTCCTCACAGTGGAAACTGACAGTTTAAATCTCTGAGACAACTTTTTGTATCCTTCCCCTGAACAACTCTGTTGAATAATGTTTGTTTTCAGATCATTTGAGAGTTGTTTTGAAGAGCCCATGATGCCACTCTTCATAGGAGATTCAAATAGGAGAACAACTTGCAAGTAGCCACCTTAAATACCTTTTCTCATGATTGGATACACTTGCCTATGAAGTTCAAAGCTCAATGAGGTTACAAAACCAATTTAGTGCTTTAGTAAGCCAGTAAAAAGTAGTTAGGAGTGTTCAAATCAAGAAATTGATAACAGTGCCCATACTTATGCACCGGTCAAATTTTGTTTAAATGTGGATTGCACATTTTCTGTTAGTACAATAAACCTCATTTCAATCCAGAAATATTACTCAGTCCATCAGTTATTAGATATATGAAACTGAAACAGCTGCTGCAAAAACCCAAATTGTTATAAAGAAAAAAGGTTAACATTAATAGGGGTGCCCAAACTTTTTCATATGCCTGTATGTGTATGTGCGTTTATATATATATATATGTATACTAGCTGTAGTACCCGGGCATTGCCCGGGATAGTAACTGTCACTGTCTCTCTCCCAATCCCGGTCTGTCTCTCTGTCTGTGTCTTTCCTTGTCTGTCTGTGTCTATATCTCTGAATAGGATAACTGAAGTGAGCACTAATATATATATATGAGTGCAAGCCAAAAATACATACTATATATAAGAATAAGGCTGCACATCAAACTTAGATAATGGTATAATGCCTCAAGCATATGGAAAAATATTGGAATATACAATGAAAAATGCTACTTGCTAATTTGAACATGTGAATAATGAATTGCATACCTGCTATGAATATTAGGAAAAAGGAGATATTTAGCAATCGCATTGATCAATGTAACTGAGCCCCAAAACCTCGTCAAGGTATATCTCTATATTGGGGTCCCTAGCTCTGTGACCCTAACTGTGTGTCTTCTCATTGCAATTAAAAACTGCTATGGGTGGAGAGGGGTAACTAAGGACTTTCTTATATAGGAGATGGAAAAAACATGGCCGAAAGGGGCGGAGCTGTGTTCACATTCAGAAAAAAAAAACTACATATAACTGAATAGGATAACTGAAGTGAGCACTAATATATATATATGAGTGCAAGCCAAAAATACATACTATATATAAGAATAAGGCTGCACATCAAACTTAGATAATGGTATAATGCCTCAAGCATATGGAAAAATATTGGAATATACAATGAAAAATGCTACTTGCTAATTTGAACATGTGAATAATGAATTGCATACCTGCTATGAATATTAGGAAAAAGGAGATATTTAGCAATCGCATTGATCAATGTAACTGAGCCCCAAAACCTCGTCAAGGTATATCTCTATATTGGGGTCCCTAGCTCTGTGACCCTAACTGTGTGTCATCTCATTGCAATTAAAAACTGCTATGGGTGGAGAGGGGTAACTAAGGACTTTCTTATATAGGAGATGGAAAAAACATGGCCGAAAGGGGCGGAGCTGTGTTCACATTCAGAAAAAAAATGTCATCTCCTATATAAGAAAGTCCTTAGTTACCCCTCTCCACCCATAGCAGTTTTTAATTGCAATGAGATGACACACAGTTAGGGTCACAGAGCTAGGGACCCCAATATAGAGATATACCTTGACGAGGTTTTGGGGCTCAGTTACATTGATCAATGCGATTGCTAAATATCTCCTTTTTCCTAATATTCATAGCAGGTATGCAATTCATTATTCACATGTTCAAATTAGCAAGTAACATTTTTCATTGTATATTCCAATATTTTTCCATATGCTTGAGGCATTATACCATTATCTAAGTTTGATGTGCAGCCTTATTCTTATATATAGTATGTATTTTTGGCTTGCACTCATATATATATATTAGTGCTCACTTCAGTTATCCTATTCAGTTATATGTAGTTTTTTTTTTTCTGAATGTGAACACAGCTCCGCCCCTTTCGGCCATGTTTTTTCCATCTCCTATATAAGAAAGTCCTTAGTTACCCCTCTCCACCCATAGCAGTTTTTAATTGCAATGAGATGACACACAGTTAGGGTCACAGAGCTAGGGACCCCAATATAGAGATATACCTTGACGAGGTTTTGGGGCTCAGTTACATTGATCAATGCGATTGCTAAATATCTCCTTTTTCCTAATATTCATAGCAGGTATGCAATTCATTATTCACATGTTCAAATTAGCAAGTAGCATTTTTCATTGTATATTCCAATATTTTTCCATATGCTTGAGGCATTATACCATTATCTAAGTTTGATGTGCAGCCTTATTCTTATATATAGTATGTATTTTTGGCTTGCACTCATATATATATATTAGTGCTCACTTCAGTTATCCTATTCAGTTATATGTAGTTTTTTTTTTTTTTTTTTTTTTTTTTTCTGAATGTGAACACAGCTCCGCCCCTTTCGGCCATGTTTTTTCCATCTCCTATATAAGAAAGTCCTTAGTTACCCCTCTCCACCCATAGCAGTTTTTAATTGCAATGAGATGACACACAGTTAGGGTCACAGAGCTAGGGACCCCAATATAGAGATATACCTTGACGAGGTTTTGGGGCTCAGTTACATTGATCAATGCGATTGCTAAATATCTCCTTTTTCCTAATATTCATAGCAGGTATGCAATTCATTATTCACATGTTCAAATTAGCAAGTAGCATTTTTCATTGTATATTCCAATATTTTTCCATATGCTTGAGGCATTATACCATTATCTAAGTTTGATGTGCAGCCTTATTCTTATATATTGTGTCTATATCTCTGTCTGTCTGTTTCTATCTCTCTGTCTGTCTCTGTATCAGTCTATCTGTCTCTATCTCTGTGTTTCTGTGTTTTCTGTGTCTGTCTCTCTCTTTTCCCATCTGTCTCTTTCCCAGTCTGTCTTTTTCCCCCTCTGTCTGTCTCTGCCTCTCTCTTTCCCCGTCTGTCTCCCTCTCTTTCCCTGTCTTTCTCTTTCCCTGTCTTTCTCTTTCCCTGTCTCTCTCTTTCCCTGTCTCTCTCTTTCCCTGTCTCTCTCTTTCCCCGTCTCTCTCTTTCCCCGTTTCTCTCTGTCTCTTTCCCCATCTGTCTCTGTCTTTCCCCGTCTGTCTATTTCCCCATCTGTCTCTGTCTGTCTATTTCCCCGTCTGTCTCTGTCTGTCTATTTCCCCGTCTGTCTCTGTCTGTCTATTTCCCCGTCTGTCTCTATCTCTCTGTCTCTCTCTCTCTGTGTCTGTCTGTCTCTCTCTAGCCGTCTCTCCACCGACATCATATTACCTCACACATAAGCTTCTTATACTGTAACTGTCCTTTTTCCCTATAGCAACCAATCACAGCTGCTATTAAAACCAGTAGTTCCAGGCTCCATTTACTTTAATGGAGGCATGTTTTTTGGCGAGTAACTGTAAAGCGCGGGGTTAAACTTTCCTGTCAAAACATAGTCTCTGACGTTCTCTGGATCACATGGAGTGTCTGTGCAAAATTTCGTGATTGTAAATGCGACGGTGCGGATTCCTTTAGCGGACATACACACATACAGTACATACATACTCAGCTTTATATATTAGATGTGTGTGTATTTGTGTGCGCTGGTCACATCAAAGTGCTGTGCTTTGATGTGACAAGTGCTGCAATGTGCCAATCGTACTACATGATATACTATCTAATGATCGGCACATCGCAGCGTTTGTCACATGAAAGTATAGTGCTATAAAGCAGACAGAGGAGAGTGAAGAGTGATCTGGGCATGCGTGCTCAGACAACTGTCACTCACAGAAGCATCCCCCCCATCAGTGACTGCCCTGCTCAGGTGGTTACTGTATAAAACGTAGATGAAAGAAGACGGGTTTTTCAGCCGCGCTATGAACCACACCGTTGAAGATTTCTTAAGATAAGGGAATAGAAATATTTCTATTCCCTGAGGAAGAAGGCGGTAATGCCTTTGAAACGCGTTGGAATGGCTCAATAAAAATATCTTAAGAAATCTTCAACGGTGTGGTTCATAGCGCGGCTGAAAAACCTGTCTTCTTTCATCTCCGTTTTATACAGTAACCACTTCTGACGGGGCCGCTGCTGAACCAGCTCAGCACTCCCATACGCTGTTATAGGGGTTGTGAGTGACTATCACAACCAGACTAGGTGAGTGCATCTCTTCACTTTCTTATACCCAAATATCGGGTAAGACCCTATTGCGCCCTTGTTTTCCCTACCACAGATTCTGCTCAGGTGGTATGATTCCTGTTTCCTGACCGGAAGGAGCAAAGATAAAACGTACAGTATATATACACATCACATAGAGATCAGCATATAGGAGCTGGGTAGGCAGCAGAAATATATTAGGAAAGTGTTAGGAAGATTTAGGACAAATGAAGAGGTCACATTAGTAGTGGAGTGGAAAAACTCTTTAAACTTGGCAAATCTTCCCTATAAGCATCAAAAACCCAATAATGACCGCAAGCCGTAACGGTATGACCTAAGCCATATTGTTGTTATCACCGGCAGTTGTTGCGGGCAGCTGGAGGTGATTCCTGCCAATTATAGCTCATTTGAACAGCTGACATGTGTGCCTCACAGGCACGGGTGGATCCTTGATCCACTCGTGCCTGTTAACCCCTTAAATCGCATCAAAATCTGACAGAGCTATCTAAAAGCACACCGCAGTAAATCTTCACTCACTCCGTTCCATCGGCGGCACTGGGATGTGATCACTGTGAGCTGATGGTTTCAGTAGTAGCACAGGGTCATGTGATGACTCCTGTAGCTCACATGACCCACTTCCTGTTTCACATGGCCGACTGCTGCCTGTAACAAGAGGTGAGTATTTCTGGTGATCATAGTTGTGTAGCTGTGATCAACAGAAATGAATGAGCGATCAGACTGCTGATCCTTATAGTCCCCTTGGTGACTAGTAAAATAAAAAAGGGAAAAAAAAAAGTTTTAAAAAATGTAAAAAAATGTAAAATAAATCCAAATGTTCAAATCACCCCCCATTTTCTCCATTGAAAATTAAAGGGTTAAAAAATAAAAAATACACACACACATTTAGTATCATCGAGTTCAAAAATGCCGAATCAATCAAAATATAAAATCAATGAATCTGATCAGCAAACCGCAATAACAGGCGATCAAACATAGCATCTGCTCAAAAATTGTACCATTAAAAATCTCAGTTGGAGACACAAAAAATAAGCCATCACTGACCCATAGATCCCGAAAAATGAGAACGCTATGGGTCATGGACAAAGGATCAAAAAGTGCGCCACTTTTTTTGGACAAAGTTCTGAATTTTTTTTAACACCTTAGATGAAAGTAAACCTATCCATGTTTGGCGTCTACGAACTCGTACCGACCTGCGACATCACACTGACACATCAGTTTTAACATATAGTGAACACGGTGAATGAAATATCCCAAAAACAAGCATGCAATCGCACTTTTTTTTTGCATTTTTTCCGCACCTGGAATTTTTTTTCCTGTGTTTCAGTACACTATATGGTAAAACTTATGGTTTCATTTAAAAGTACATCTCTTCCCGCAAAAAAACAAGCCCTCATATGGCAAGATAGACAGAAAAATAAAAAAGTTGCGATTCTCGGAAGAAGGGGAGCAAAAAAAACAAAACGGAAAATCGTCCGAGTGTGAGGGGGTTAGCCTTCCGTCTAAGGCCAGAGTCACACTTGCGAGTGCCTCGCGTGTAACTCGCGCGAGTCTCTCATTGAATCATCCGGCACAGACTCGCACTCTCCTGACAGGAGCGGATCGGTTGCATGTATGTCTATGCAGCTGAGATGCTCCTGTCCTGAGAGTGTGAGTCCATGCCGGGTGATTCAATGAGAGACTCGCACGAGTTACACGCGAGGCACTCGCAAGTGTGACTCTGGCCTAAGTCTATGTACGCATGTTGGAACTGAGCATCTCCCTAAATATCCTCATGTTCTATTATGTTAATTGAAGTGTCTGCATTAAGGTATCTCATAGGAATTAAGGAAACCTTATTCCTTAGGCAACATTCAGAAATCCATGTTCTATCCATGGTTTTTAACATATGCCAATTATAGTCTATGGTCATTGTTCACACATCCGGTTTTGATTTTATTTTTTTTTTTTTTTTTTTTTTTTTATTTTTACATTAGATCTAGCACATCAATGAAAAATGAAAAGAAAAAAAAAAGATATCAGAGACTTATGAAAACTTTGAGAAAATTTTTGCTGCGTTCTCATAATGAGATCTTAATCACCAAATATCCAGCTTTTGTAGAGTCACATTATGGAGATGTGATCAAATTCCAAAAACAAATACCCTCAATTCTTGGATCTGTCTGTATAAGAAGAAACAGAATATTCCCCTATAAATGTGTTCTTTGCTGAAGTTAAATCAACTCATGAATAGAAATCATGAAACTCCTCCGGGGTTTAATTCTTTCGGACTTATTGCAAAAGTGTTTATATGGAGCCATGCCAAAAGCTATCAGTAAATATCCGGCTGTTTCACTTCTTCGCACAAAGGAAAACGCAAATTCTAATATAATTATTACAGTTTCTAAGGTGGATGAAATATGGTGCCTGGTTCTTGATGGATTTAAAGAGCAAATTTTTTTCTTGTTATCTATTCAATAATAAAGTGGTTGAATAAATCCTATTACAGAACCTTATTTTCCATCGTTTAAAACAATGGGGGCTGCAAAACGGATTCAAATTTTAGTTTCCAATAACTTGTATGAGGGAAAATACAATTTATTTGATAGAAAAATGCAAAATTGTCAATTGGTGAATCCAAAGAATTTGAACAAAATTGTAGACTTACCTAAATTTTTATACAATTTCAATTTTCAGATTATTGGTCATGGAAAAGAATGTTAAAGATCATGGCTGTCAGGCTACCACCAGGGGGCGCAGAAGCAGAATGGAGATAGAACTCCAAAGAGCAGTTAGACTAAAGCCCAAAATGAGGAACATGCACCAGTGAAAGGGTATTAGCAAGCCTAAAGGCCGCTTTACATGCTGCGATATCGCTATCGATATCGATAGCGTGCGTACCCGCCCCCGTCGGTTGTGCGACACGGGCAAATTGCTGCCCGTGGAGCTCAACCTCGCTTACACCTGTCACACGGACTTACGTGCCCTGCGAAGTCGCTGTAGCCGGCGAACCGCTTCCTTTCTAAGGGGGTGGTCCGTGCTGCGTCACAGCGACGTCACACAGCAGGCGTCCAATAGAAGCGGAGGGGCAGACATGAGCGGGACGTAACATCTCGCCCACCTCCTTCCTTCCGCATTGCCGGTGGAGGCAGGTAAGGAGCTGTTCGTCGCTCCTGCAGTGTCACAAATAGCGATGTGTGCTGCCGCAGGAACGAGGAACAACATCGCTAATAAGCAGAGAACAATTTTTGGTTTCAGGACTACCTCTCCGCGGCAAACGATTTTGACCGCTTTTGCGATCATTTAAGGTCGCTCGTACTTGTCACACACTGCGATATCGTTGATGACGCCGGATGTGCGTCACAAACAACGTGACCCCGACGATAATTCACTAACGATATCGCAGCCTGTAAAGCCCCCTTTAGCCTAAACCAGGAAATCACGTCTGAACAAGGGAGTGAGCAAACCGTAAACAGGTGGAAGCACGAGCGTCAGGAGCCAAGAGGTCACATCAGAAGTCAAAAAGGGGAAACAGAGCCGTGGTCAAGAAACGTTACCAAGGTCAGAGGCCAGGAGAGCAAGTAAGCACAAAAGAGGGCAAGGACACTGAGACACAGAACGGGACCAGGGTCTGGGAGACAGGGCAGACCAACAGTACAAGGGAAACGTAGGCCAGGGAGAGGTAAGCTGGGTAGCGGGATGGATCAGGGCTAACTCACAAAAACCAGTTGCGAACGCTGCAGAGCAGGAACTATTACTGGTGGTGTTCTGGAGGTCTCCAAACCATAATAAAGTGGCATGAGTCCCGAAACGAGGCACAACAAAATAGACCCCCTCCCACCTGACTTAACCCTGTCAGAGTCAAGCTACAGTCATGACAATGGCAATTATATTTTTCTAAGTTGGGTAGATTGCTCTTGATATTGCTATCTTAGCTTTGAAGGAGTTGCCCACTTTGGACAACTATTATTCACTGTATAATATGGATGTCGAAGGTCATTGCAATTCTCCAAGGGGACAGAAAACATCACATTTTTGTGCAATAGATCATACGATCTCCAGTATTCCTTTGAGATTCTCATCAAGTTATACAACCTTTTATAATTGATGGATTACTCTTATTAGTTCAGTGAGATCCGACTATTATTACCCCCTTCGTTCAGTGGTATAAAATACTTGTACAAGCGTTGTAGGTTTTTCAATGCTCACGGCAGCTTCAGTCAGGTTTGTGCTTGTGCATTTTTTTAGCAGCCATTTAACATATTGATGGGTTGTTCCATTCAGTTTTCAAACTGTCTCTTTAAACTGTTGATTGGAGCGGGACTGTCAGCAAATTAAAACTGATGGTTTAAAGAGTTCTTGCCCAAAAAACAAGTTTTCCTCTCTCTATTGGAAAAATGATAACTTGCTCGTTGCTGGGGGTCTGACCACTGGAACCCACAGTGATCCCTAGATTGTAGCTTTGAAACCCAAAAAGCAGAGCTCAGCAGACCCACCCTGAATTTAGCATAGGCTCACATGTATGTCCTTTGCTGTATTTGTTTGCTATGACTGCCGAGTACAGCACTCTTCCTTTTCCAGAAGCCCCACATACAATGAATGGAACGGAGGTGATGCATGTACTTCTGCTCCATTCCGGATGACTCTGTGGAGCCCTATTCTTGCCATTCCAAACTCCAGATCTTGAGATCATTTCAGTGGTTGAACTTCGAAGCAATCATCAAGTTATTCCCTAGCCTTAGGATAGGAGACTTGAGTTTTGGGAATGACTCTTTTAGGTGGCCTGGGGAATAGCATAAATGTAAGCTTTAAAGAGAACCTGACAGCTGATACATTCTGTCCAAGGAACTGGCTGTATAATCACAGCCAGGGTATGTTTTGACCCTGAAATGCTGCGGATAGTTAGAAAGAAACATACTTTGATTAGCTTCCGGAAACCAAAACCAAACTATAGACTAGTTGGATGGGAAGGTCCCCGGAAGCTTCTCCCCACTCACTAAACTTGATTGACAGATTTATATGCAGAGACCTGTCAATCTAGGGCAGCTGTAGGCGAGAAGTAACCGTGGACCCGCCTATCAAGCTAATCTACAGTTCGGTCTCAGTCCTCGGCTCTAGGATTCCCACAATAAGAACCACCATGACTCTAGCTTCTGGCTCCTGTGGGTCATTTTTGGTTTCACTCTGGAGACCACCTGCAAGATGTTGGCCATGTTAGAATTATTTTTTGATCTAGTGCGGTGTCAAGAACTTCAATAATACTCTATACAAGTGAACAGGGCCATTATGCGATTTTGGCACTGAGGTAGGGCCCTTTCGTTTTCATCATTGGTGGGGTCACGTTGAATATACCGTTAATACTTAAATTGGTCGCTAAGTATCCATTTCTCAAATAGATAATTGACTTGTTTCCCCACATTACAATGATTTTGTTTTCATTTTTGATCACAACTAAATCAGAAAATATCTTAATTCTTTGTCATAGCCAAATATGAAAGTAATTAACATAAAAGAGAACACTTGCAGATAAGCTTTAAAGTGGCACAAAAGCCTTTTTTCAGAGATTAGGATCAGAGTGATTTTTGTTTTATTGTCAACAAGTAAGATTTGATAAATTAGTGGATTCAGACTGTAATCATTGCCGAGTTCATCCCCATTAGATGCAGTGCATGTATTCAGGTGTCTCTGTCTTCATCCATGAAATCGTCCTTTTAAGTGACGCTTTATGTGGCGGTAGGCAGAGTTTTTCAAGTTAAAATACGGAAAGGGAATGAATGAGATTAAAAAAAGGATCTGTTCTTTATAAAACTGAATGATTGGAGATGATCTGCAATACCAGACACTGCCTGTAAGCAAGCGTGGCACAAAAGTACACAATTCCTCCTGCTTTGGAGGTAGAAATTGACCCCCTTACCTCTTAGGCCTCTGAGCGACTGCACAGGTTGCAACAATGATAGGTCCGCTCAGCGTCAGACTGGCTACCGGAGGAATCTCCAGTAATGCCAGGCCTGGATTCAGGTACCTGCATTGCACTCCAGAGCTCTCACCTGAGCTCCAGAGTGCAGCCTAGACTGTACCGCGAGCGTCGAGTGATTGATTCCCCGGCGATTGCGGTTCAGTTCATGACAACTGCAGACATCATGGGCTGATCTCAGGAGTTCAGGTGAGAGCACCGGAGATCACCCCGGCCTGTCTGCAGCTGACATGAACTGAACCGCAATCGCCGAGTAATCAATCACTCGGCGCTTGTGGTACAGTCTCGGCTGCATGCCGGAGCTCAGGTGAGAGCTCTGGAGTGCAATGCAGGTACCTGAATCCAGGCCTGGCATTACTGGAGATTCCTCCAGTAGACAGTCTGACGCTGTGTCCGCCCCTGCCCAGAGTATGTAAGATGTAAAAGTCAAACTCATACTTTGCTGCTCACCGCTACGGTTGCCTCACTGACACTACTATGATTGCCTCACTGCTCCCTGCCCACCACTACGATTGCCTCGCTGCTCACTACCCACGACTATGGTTGCCTCTCTGCTCACTACCCACTCTCTGGTTCCCAGCGACTTTTTTTTTATCATTGTTGTGCATCGCATCTCTGGTGTTTTCACTCTAATTGGAACTTCCAGCGACATCTAGGCCTTGGACGTTCTCTAGACGTAATGTTGCGACAGTCTAACATCACGTGTGCTGCAACCTTACAACGCAGTGACTTCCAAGGTCTAGTTGCTACCGGAAGTCCCATTCTAGAGTGAAGACAGCAGCAGAGATGTAACAAGCAATGGTGGAAAGGTGAAGTGTCGAGAAATGTAAAGCGGTGAGCAACAGCAGAAAGAAGAGATCGAGAGGGCAGCACAAGGCCCGGAATGTCTGATGAGTAGTGACATCAGTAAATCAGTAATATCACAGCTCATGAGACATTCTGGGTCATGCGCTGCCCTCTGTGTGACTGGCAAGAACAGTAATGAGTGGTAATGTTACTAATATCATCACCGCTCATCAAAGTTTCTGGGTATCACAGAGATCATCCTGACCGGGAATGACCTGTGAAGCGTCATTCTCAGAACGTGGCTCCGTAGGTTGTAATACCGAATCAGTGGACGTCGTGAGAACACCATGGACTACATTGAAGCTGCAGGGGTTATTTTTGTAATAATAAATTGGTAAACGAGGGACAGTATTTTGTCTTTCTTTCTCTATTGTTATGTCTTTCAGGTTTCCATGTTTGGACTACACAAATTTTGGTGTACTACTTTGGATCTGCATTCCATTTTTTTAAAATAAACTAGTGAACCAGGGCTAGAGTCGGGGTGTGTTTTTTAAAAAAATATAATGTGTGTGTTTTTGTTTTTTTTTTAAACTTACTGGGTTAGTACTGGGGATGTCTAATAGTCTCCTCTCCACTACTTATACCAGGGCTTCTTGCCAGTTGACATCCACCCCATAAACCATTACACCAATTGCCACCCACCAGGACAATCATGAAGAGCCGAGATGAAGCACGAGTATTGGTGCTTCTAATCTGATGAGCCATCTCTATG
This sequence comes from Anomaloglossus baeobatrachus, assembly GCF_048569485.1. Taxonomy (NCBI): domain Eukaryota; kingdom Metazoa; phylum Chordata; class Amphibia; order Anura; family Aromobatidae; genus Anomaloglossus; species Anomaloglossus baeobatrachus. Next base: position 48,929,132 of record NC_134364.1, on the reverse strand, counting down.
GTGGCTGCAGGCTACTATTTTTAGGCTGGGAAGGGACCAATAACCATGGATATTCATAGTCTGATAATACCAGCCCCCAGTTGTCTGCTTTACCTTGGATGGTTATCAAAAATAGGGCAGAGCCCATGCCGTTTCTTAAATTTATTTAATCATAAAAAGCTTTTAACCTCCATAGAGTGCAATTTTATTATATGTCGGGGAGGTTGTGCAATTATATATCTGCCTGTCCATATATCAGTCTCTATCAATTACTTATCTCTATATCATTCATTAGTGTCCCGAAAACGGTGAAAAAACTGTGGTGAAAAATTAATGCATAAAGTCATGGAAAATTGAATCGAAAACGTCGCAAAACAAACATTTTTGCCTCTACGTTTTCCCTGCCAAGAGATGTAGAAATGGTGCAGAACTTTCTCAGCATGTGCACATACTCAAATACTCTAACAACTTTGTTCCCAGCAGCGATCTGGGAGTCAGAGATGCATCCAGGTGTCTTCCCATGCTGTTTCCATCCATTTCTGTGATTTTCTAGCCCTATTGGGGAAGGTCTTCCGGAAGACCACTTGAGTTTTCCATTAACTTCCATTATGCTCGTTACTTGAGTTGAGCCCGTCCGGGCATCTAACTGCTCAATTTGACTACCAAGCACTCAAGCATTTTAGTCCTTGCTCATCACCAGTAGTGAGCAGAGGGGCGGCCGAAGAGATGAAGGGTGAGGTATTAGATTTTATTTTTGTTACTGTTTTCTGTCCTACGGGTTTACGTTGAGTGAATTTAACAAAAACTGTCTTCTGCAAAATATGGTTTTTTGTAAACTTCCAGTAGAATTTATTTCTACTTGGATAAATTTGCCGTCTCTGTATAATACCGTTATCCCTAATAAATTCCATGAACTTTTTCTTTTTTTTAAATTAATATGAGTGACTGATGAGTGTCGTTCCTTGCATGTCCTTTAATTTTCTAAAGGTTTGGAGCTCCTTTAAGAATTTCTCACATTGAAGAGATGTTTCCCACGTGCTCACGGAGATGCATTTAACAAAATATTCGGCAGTCACATAGTTCCCCTGACTGAAGCACAGCTGGTGAAGACTGTACAACATGAGCATGGAAGAAAGAATTTGTGTAAAACAACTCTATTGTCTACGAGGACAGATTAAAACAAGACTCTTCAAAACCTTCTTTGAAGGATGACTGCTGGGCCTTTGACCCGCACCTGCAGGTAACCTTGAAATAAGTGTAGCATTCGGATACTAATCCCAGCCTAAAGAATCTAAAAGTGGAACAGATTGACTTGTCCACTGGAACATAAAAGACTTATTAGCAGACAGAGAGCAGGCCGGAAGATATTAGCCTAAAACAACAAAAGTTATCGAGTCATTCCGAGGCTAAAAAGAATTCAGAAGAGGCTAAAAGTGTGTTAGAAATATCTGCATCCCAAAATATCCGCATCTGACGTGGTCCTACAGGGTGGGACACAGACATAGTAATAATAAGGCTTGGACGCATACTAGTCAGTGACTGTTTACAATGTTCTTAATTGGATCTTCCTCTTTAAGATTTGGATTTTACTAAAACCCTAGTCATCTTATTTCTTTTAATGGAAATCCTCTCTTCACGCTTTCCCTGAACCCAATCTATTTCCCACTGCTGTTGTTTCTAAGATTAAGTAAACTACCTGCTTCATTTTCATCCTCCTCACAGTCACTCGAGATAATTAACAATCGTCTCAATGTTTTTAAAGTCATGGGAAAAGGAAAATTTAAATCTTAATTGTTGGTTGTCGGGAAAAGAAAAAAACAGAATTTGGATGTTTTTAGAAATGTTTGCTATAAAACATTGTAGGAGATGGAAGAAAAGAGTTAATCCGCACTGCCAAAAGAAGATCCCTGAAGATCGATGGGGATTAAAACATCTTTTTGTAATGTTCTACGCATTTCGAAGCTGTATAACCCCCTTCTTCAGGAAAAAAATCAATAATGTATATTACCTATTGTTCTACACATTTCGATGCTGTATAACCCCTTCTTCAGGAACAAAAACAATAATGTACATTACCTATTGTTCTACACATTTCGATGCTGTATAACCCCTTCTTCAGGAACAAAAACAATAATGTACATTACCTATTGTTCTACACATTTCGATGCTGTATAACCCCCTTCTTCAGGAAAAAAATCAATAATGTAAATCATCTATTGTTCTACACATTTCGATGCTGTATAACCCCCTTCTTCAGGAAAAAAATCAATAATGTAAATCATCTATTGTTCTACACATTTCAATGCTGCATAACCCCTTCTTCAGTAACAAAATCAATAATGTACATTGATTTTTCTCCTGAAGAAAAGGTTATACAGCTCTGAAATGCTTAGAACAATAGGTAATGTACATTACTGATTTTGTTCCTGAAGGGGTTATACAGCTCCGAAACGCATAGGTCAATAGGTAATTACATTATTGATTTTGTTCCTGAAGAAGGGATTATATAGCTCTGAAACGTGTAGAACAAAAAAATCAGATGTTTTAATCCCCATCGATCTTTAGTGATCATCTGGTTACGCTGATTAACCCTTTTCTTCCATCTCCTCCATCGCTATTGTCGCGGGCGGAGGAGGGGACGCTGCGCTCTCCCACTGCTCGGGTCCGGCTGCTGCTGCTACTCGGTGGTGGCTCGAGCGGTGGGCCAGATCCCGGGGACTCGAGCGGCGTTCCTCGCCCGTGAGTGAAAGGGGGGGTGGTTTGGTTTAGGGATATTGTCCGTGACGCCACCCACGGTTGTGGTTATATTGGTGACACCACCGCTGCTCTGGACGGGGATCCCGGGAGCGATGACAGGGAGCAGCTTGGATGTTGGTTCTTCCCTCCGTGGGTAGGGGGATTGATTGTCCCGGGGCCCTGTGAGGGGTAGGGATGTTTGGCAGGTGGGCTACGGGGCCTGGTGAGGTGCAGGGTCGCGGGGGCAGCGCTGTGCCGCACGGCACGGTGGTACTCACTCAGCCAATGATGAATGCAAAGTCTCCGGTAAAACAAACGGCTGGATGGACGGGTCCCACAGACGGCTGCGGTGTTTTTCCCCTGACCCCAGGTTGGTAGTGTAAGTCCTTTCCTTCACCTCCGTGTACGCTCCTCCTGCGCTCCGGTTTCCAGCTGGCTCCCCGGTTCGGTACCGGACGGGCCACTACCCTGTCCCGGCTACCTACGGTTCCACCAAGACTGTCTTCCTGGCTCCTGCAGACGGCCACCACCGTCTGCCTCACTGGCTACACGAGGGACCTAGGCTCCAACCTAGGCCCCAGTCTGTGTCTACCTCTCTGCAGACCTCCTCTCTCTTCCTCTGCCTGGACTTGTCTGAGCTGGTTTTTGCCTCAGGCCAGCTAGACTCCTCGGTGGGCGTGCCTATCTGCTTGACTCCGCCCACCTGGTGTGTCTGTCTGACCCCGAGGGAAGAAATCAGGTCTCACTGGGGATGACTGTTGTGAACTGCTGGGGGGGTGTGTGTGTGTTGTTACCTGTGGCCCCTGGCTTGTCCAGGGTGCCACACTATCTTCCTGGGTTCTGCAGCAGCCATCACATGGTTTTTGTGGTTGTGTCTATAACAAAACTGCACCAGGTTAGTGCACCTTTTCAAACCCTTTTTGGTACCACCGGATAAGTCACCATTTGCGCCTCCCCCCTCCTTTGTCATTTCACTTTTTACAACGTGCTAGAAAACATTAAAAGTAATGTATGGTAAGTGGCACATGGTAGATGGGACCATGTTACAGATTTTGGTTTGGGACCCTTGAGTTTAAAATTAAAGAGAACCAGTCATCAGTAGAGATGAGCGGACCTGTGGAAGTTCGGTTCAGCGGGTTCAGCCAGACTTTAGATAAAGTTTAGTTTGGGACCCGGACTTGACCTGGAACCCAATGGTAGGCTTGGCTTTTTAAAAGAGCCTAAATGTAATGATCGAACATTAGATGTCGCTAGACACAAGCGGAGGAGTAGTAAAACAAGCCAAAGGTCAGGAGCTGGGAATATGCATCAGTTACAAGGAAAGAGAGCAAAGCTAAGGTCAGGATACAAGCCGGGGGTCTGGAAGACAGGAAGACACATCAAGTACAAAGGGAGAGAGCAGAGCCGAGGTCAGGATACAATCCAGGGGTCTGGAAGCCAGGAAGACACATCAGGTACAAAGGGAGAGAGTGGAACTGAGGTCAGGATATAAGCCGGGGCTATGGAAGCCAGGAAGACACATCAGGTACAAAGGGAGAGAGCAGAGCTGAGGTCAGGATACAAGCCGGGGGTCTGGAAGCCAGGAAGACACATCAGGTACAAAGGGAGAGAGCGGAGCTGAAGTCAGGATACAAGCTGGGCGTCTGGAAGCCAGGAAGACACATCAGGTACAGAGGGAGAGATCGGAGCTGAGGTCAGGATACAAGCCGGGGGTCTGGGAGTCAGGGAGTCAAGTCAGGGTCGGGGAAACAGATGGAGGAGGGTACTAGGAACAAGGTATCGGGACAAGATGAAGACGATCACTTACGGAAGCCAGCAACAACTTCCGTAACACAGGAACTATCACTGGCGGTGTTCCGGGTGAAGTAGCTCCAAAATGAAGCAGAGAAATCACCCGGAACAAGGCTGCAACGAACAGGCCCCTCCCTGGATCATTTTTTCCAGTCGGTTTCCTCTCAAAATAGATGTGAAGATTTATTGAGCCCTCTCTGATCTTGAAGGAGTTCGTACATAGGTAAGAGATCTCCATTAAACACGTCATTTGTTACAGGCCTTAAGGAAAAAGAAAAAAAAGTGTGAAACGCTAATTAAAATATCACTTTGTTCCCGCATCTGAACACATGCCCGAAAACTTTAGTATTAGTACAGATATTTGTATTTTGATCCTGGAGAGAATGGGGATTAGGTAACACATATTACAAATGTAATCACATTTTCCAAAGCAGACTATGAAATTCAGAAATGTTGGCCATGATTTTAAGGAAAAAAAAATAGGAATAAAAAAAAAAATGTCTTGCCTCATGTTTAAGAAGGTTTTGTTCCGTGCAAAAGTACTTAGACAGACGTTTATCATGCATTTATTGGCTGGCAGACAAGACACCGAGCTTATTGAAACAGATCCAGACAGCTCCACATATCTCTCCATAACAAGGATACGGCATCCCATAGTCGTTGGCAAGCTCGGAGCTGTCTCTTGTCGTCTTACTTTTTCCTTCAGCAACCAGCTCAACAGGTGTTGCCACAGATACAGTGCACTTGGCAGTTCTGTGACCTAAATAATGATTCCTGGGGTAGATTTTTTTTTTTTTCGGGAAGAAGGAACCATATAAATGCGTCTCTTAGCAACAGCTTGATAAATGGAGGAATGAACATCTGAAAAGAAAATACATTTTGCTTGTCAAAGCTACAATTTTCATGGCAACTGGCAATCACCATCACATATTGGGAGGTGTCTACAGAACAGGAACAATATTGAAGTCCTGTTGATGCTCTCTCACATTCTAAAGACCTTCTTCTTAAGGACTTGTGATGGTTCGGGTGGTCTTTCGGCCTGCAGCTCTCTTCACCGACTCTCCCATGTGCTTGTGTGTCTTTTACCAGACTGGTAGTTTAAAAACAGACATGCTTGATCCCTGTCTCCCCTTGCAACTTTTAATACAATATTCTGTTAGCCGAATCTGACGATATTGCTGGGTTCAGCCAAGGTTAGTGGCGTGGCAAGTGTGTTCAGGCCAAAAAGAGTCTGAAATGTTGGGGGGTTTAGGGTTAGGCCCACCCGTGCATTCGTGTCCGGCTCACTGAAAGTCTGTATACTAATTGTGTAGAATCGCCACCAGGTGGCAGTGTAGCAGCACAGTTTTCCTGGCACCTGGGTGGGCATGAGAAGGAGAGCAGAGGGTATATAAGGGAGAGACAATGAAAAGGGGGAGGAGAGTCCCTGGGAAGATGTATGAGTAATAACCCCATCATGACGATTCTGATCCTATGGGTCACCCCTGCGGCTGTGACATGCGGGATCCAGTCCAGATTGATCAACCGCGTCCCCTGAGAAGAGGGGTTGAGTCCTATGGTCAGGGGCCTGGCGTCCGTTTTAGCTGGCTGCTAATACTCAACGAATTCCTCACTCACTGAAAGATCAGTGTGCCCTTAGGTAGAAGGGTATGGCTGGATGGCCTGGGCATGGATAGGAGAGCCCTGTCGGTTGTGGTCCTTATTACATGGTAGCATCCAATGTGGGTGGGGTGAAGTTGCTCAATAAACTTCATGACCTGGTTCGTGCCAGTGTGAAGTGTAGTGATGGAAGGAGAGGCCGTGACAGAAAGTACCCAGGTGGAAGAGATATGGTCTGCTGCTAAATTATGTATGAGAGGAATAGATGTAAGGAACCTCTATGGGAAGAATACCGGTGATGGTGAAGTGCAGACCAAGATGATGGGGAAGACAATGAAAAATAAAGTTTGCTTGTTTGAGAAAAGAAACTTTTACTGGACTTTATTTCCTGAGAATGTGATTGTGGTGTTGCCTGGAACTGATACGGAGTCCTCCTATGTGTGGTGCAGCGACAGGGAGGCGAGGGGTTAATGACAGGCTGTGCTGTGAGCTGTCATCCCCCTGCAACCATAACTACCACTGCTGCCTGCCCCGTGCCCTCCACCACAGACACACAACAAAAAAAAACACCCAATCCACACCACAAACGGGGAAAGGGGGCACTAGGGACACAATAACAAACGTGGGTCCTGATGCTAGTGAGAGGGTTGTTGGGACACCTCTTATCCTCACCTGAAGCTATCCCTACACTCCTAGCTAGTCCTTTTACAGTCTGTGCAACTGTCATCGAGTAGCACCCTGAGACCCTGGGAAACCCTATAGATGATCTGTCTAGTGAGAGGCGGGTGAGGTTCATTAGACCTATACGCAAGAGGGTAGGGGAGACAAACGGGAAAAATTGCAACACAAAATGATAAAGATCGGCTTCTGGAACACTCCAACTCGGCTCCTTCCACCAAGGGGGCCAGTATACAAATGGATTTGTTTCTTCAGCAATGATTGCTGGGTAACACCTCTATTTAAACCTGGAGGGCGTGACTACAAAGCTACTGCAGCTGAAGCACTAAGCTAGAGGCTGCTGGAGAAACTGCCTGCAGTAAAACTGACATTAACCGTTTCAATACAAAAAGAAACAAAACCACATTTAAATGTAGAGAGACAGATGGAGACGAGAGGCTGCAGTCCGAAAGGTGTCACCAGTCTCCAAAAACAGGGAGATGACCGTGACACCCACCAACCAGAATCCCATCAATAAGAAAGTGACTTTTGATGGCGGATAAATTCTAACATCGCTGTTTCTATACATTGTAGATAAGCTGCCCAAAATGGCTGATCATTATCTGTATATTTTAATTATGGCCCCCAATTTGCCACAATGGTTTTCAGACTTTATTTGGCTGAGTATTAGCTAAAACTCTGAGGGTACAGTCAGTCATTTGCCATTTTACTACTTTGTTCATTTTTTTTCTGCATTTTAGCGTTCTAGTTAAAACATATATTTTGGATTCTTCCATTTAGCCTATATTGAATGAGACAATTGATTATAGCTATGATCACCGCCAGCAGATTATATTGCCCCAAAATGTAACTCATGTATCTTGTACATTTATTTTTTTTATGTTGGGCCATCAGATATACAACAACAATAGGCCATAACAATAAAACCACCTTATTAGTATTGGAAAAACAGCTTCGGTAAATCCAAACCATGGGGGTCGCACCTAACAAGACTTAAAGGGGGATTCCCATCTTCAAGATCCTATCCCAATATGTAGTAGGTGTAGTAATTCTAATAATAATAATAATATTTGCAATTACCTCCAATTAGAAATGTAGTGTAGTTTTCCTGATAAGCTATGTCTATTACCTCATGTGCAGGGCATTGCAGCTTAGGTATCCATGATTATGACCACTAGCAACTAACTGTTACTATATGTGTGGCCGTAGCCATGGATACCTAAGGTCCTGCTATGCCCTGCACATGAGGTGAGTGACACAGTGAATCAGGAGAACTATACTATATTTCTAATTGGAGGTATTTGCTAATATTATTATTATTACACCTACTACATATTGGGATAGGATCGTGGAGATGGGAATACTCATTTACATCTTGCAAGTTGTAAGGATTTCCCAACATATACCTCCAAAGAAAAGCTGTGACATATGCCATTGTACAAGCATATATACTAACCACTGTATACATCAGTCAATATCTAGATATGTAGATAAGGAATGAGATTCTGAGACATAATGTGTCGGGATATGAGAGTGAATATGGAATGTAATAGACCTGCCTAAAAGTTGTGGTTTTTAGATCATTTGTAAGAAAAATTTTACCAGTTCAGGGTAGCGCATTCCAGTGAATAGGTGCAGCACGAGAAAAGTCTTTGCGATGGAAATAGAAAGCAGCAATTTTGACAGATGTTATTCTATGATTAACAGAAAGTAGAGTATGGGAGGAGTAATGACGATAAGTATTATGTTTATAAAAGAGAACATCTATTTCTGTTTTGAGGATTAAAGAGATGATAGAAAATCAGGACAATTAATACATATTTAAGTTTATTTAGGGAGTTACATACCTTTTCTCGCATCAACCTTTTGTCTCCTTCTTTACTCCTACAATTTCATTTTTTTTTAGTTTTTTTTTTACTTTACACAATTGGGAAGCTCCAGATTAGAATCTTGACTTTTTTTTTTTTGCAAATGACTATAGAAATTTTCTGAACGTTCAAGTACAGATGAAAATATACAATATAGTATATATTTTATGAAGGTAACAGTAAGCCCAAAATTTACTACCAAAATCATTGATGTCATTGGAAATGGGTCACATACATCTAAAAAATAGAGATCTTCTCTCGAAAACAGACCATACCGCATGGACACGGTGTACTAACCGGATGCCACACAAACTGAAGTATCAACCTACCCCCACGTGCTAGCTGTTCATGGAATAGAGCGCTTCTGGTTATTACACCATGCGGTCTCTTATCTGAGGACTACACATTGGGCCACTGACGTTGCCCTATTGGATGCATGAGCATTTGCACTTGTTAAAATGGCCCCAATGCTTTATGGACCTATTACTAGTCCACTGATCTTCCGATGATAAACCAACCCAAAAAAGGGGGGATTTTTCTCTGGATATATCTCAGCAGATAAGTTACCCTTTGCTGAGATGTTCACTATTTTATTAGTCCTAAGCATATGGTTGCTGCTATTGGTTCCTATCTTTATTACTATTTGGTATGTAGCCCTTGAGTGATTTTCTCTTTACTCTTATTGATGGAAACTATATTCTATTTTATAATTTGACCTGGGATGACTTGGTATTTTATTCTATTTATAGCTTAATGACGGGTGCCAACCTTAGGCAACAACAGGTTAAAGGGAAAAAGAGGGGCAGCCGACGAGGAACAGGGGGTACCCAAAAATTTATGGTGCACCACCGTTGGTAGAAAAGTGAAAGAAAGGGAACAGCTAGTCCCTTGTTAGCCAACCCCTGGCCATTATTCAACAATATTTTGGCTATTTAGCTATTCGGCGGATAGAGATAAACACCTCACCATCCAATCACCAGTTGTTTGCCCCATTTTTCTGCACCCACTTCACATGACGGTTGTCTGAATTGTAGTGATGTTTAATATATCACGTAGTATTTTAGCATTTGTATTTTAATAGTTGAATAAAATGTATCTTTTAGGAGTTTTTCTTTGGTCTATTATGAGATATTACCTTGCAACCTAGTGGACCACTCTAATATAGTGTCCATTTTGAATAATTTATAGTTGGGAGAAAGGGAGAATGAGAGAGAGACAGAATAAGAGAGAGAGAGAAAGAATGAAAGAAAGAAAACCAATGTAAGAGAATGAGAAAGAGAATGAGAGGGATAAAGAGAGAATGAAAGAGAGAATGAGAATAAGCATGAAAGAAAGAGTGAGAGAGAGGAAGAGCGAAAGAGTGAGAGATAGAGGGAAGGAAAGAGGAAGAGTGATAGAAAGAGAGGAAGAGTGAGAGAGAGAAAGAAAGAAAACGATAGGAACATTTTCAATGCTATTTTGTTACGTCACCACCGGAGCCCGCTGCAGCGACTTCTACTCCGATCGCCAGGCGAAACTCCGTGTTCCTGCCGTGGATGGTGCTGGTGATGGGAGAGGAGTCGATGCCAGCTGCGCCGGTGGGCGCAGGTTCCGCTCATCCACTAGGCTGGGTTTCCTTGTGATCTGCAGTACCACTGGCTGACTATAGATGGCGTGTGTCTTCCAGCTGAAGTTATCATCATTCAGCTACAACCAATGGGAAGGCACCACACCCTTCTTAATTCCCCTCCTGTCTGCTGACTACTGCCAGAGATAGTTCTGATATTCTGGTTCCTGTTCCTCCCTGTTCTGTTTTGTGATTCCTGTGTGCTGACTTCTGCGTGTTTCCTGACTACTGTCCTCCTGCCTGCTGTTTATGTACCTCGCTGCCTGATCCGGATTTGACCTCTGCTACCTTTTCTGATTACGTCCTTGCCTGCCGATTTTGTCCCTGTTCTGCTATTCCTGGTTTGACCCTGCCTGATGACTACTCTCTCGGACTGCAGCCTTCCACAGGTAGTGATCTCCAGGGCCCTGTGTAATTCCAAATCCCTGTATAGGGGGTAAAGGATTTAAGGGTTCTGGGGGTTCTGCTTGGTGAGTGGCTTCCCTCTAGCCTGTCCATTACATCCCGTCTGAGCCTGTGGATCCAGGCAGGTGTGACATATTTTCAAAAGCAAATCCATTTCATTTGAGAGACATTAGGGCAAATCTAAGAAAGTGGACATAATCTTTAATTTGGTCATATGGGAGATCCAAGCCTGGAGGTGACACAAGAAAAAAGAAATGTAAAGGAATTTATCAATAAAACTATTTTCCATTTGACATTATCTAAATCTCACCCTATAATTTAATTCACAGTGTTTGTACCTTTTTAGTAGATTTCACAAGGAAGACTTAAAGATATATGATGAGGGTCATACAAGTGTGATGCTGATGGCAGTCAGAAAAAAAGAAATATCCTAAAATATAGATGTATATATCCAGAGCTTTTGTTTAAAGAAAAAAATCTCTGTGCAGCAGCATTTCAATTAACAAAATAGGATGGTTTACCTGATAAAATGCTCCCTGTGTGAGTGTAATTACATATTTGTGCCCCACAGAGATTTTTTAATTTCTGTTCGGTTTGTTTGCCTTGAAATATTTGTCACTGGAAATCTTATTGATGTGTAATTTTAAGGCAGTGCGGACACACTGCGTGTTTTGTTTTCATTCTCGATCTCTCTGAGGATAGAACATCTTTGAAGATGGTGTTACTTCAGTATTAAATAACAGTTGCTGTTCTGGGATCTTTTATTATAAAAAAATGGAAGAAATAAGGGAATTTAGGGTGAAATTTAAAGTGTTAAATATAAAGGAGTATTCCAAAGAAGAAATGTTAGCACCTATCCATTGGATGATGATATATATTAGATTGGACCTTCATCCTCTCTGATACTTCACCCCCATTAATAAGTGCAATAGGAATCCATTAAAGAAGTTTTCCAATACTAATGTGACCCCTTTCATTTGTCCTAACTCTTCCTAACTAACACTTTCCTAATATACTTCTGCTATCTACTCTGCTCTTGTAAGCTTATACCTAAGAAGTTCCTAAATACCTTTTACTGTTGTTGTAGCTTTGAGCTTTCCGGCTGCAGACTGGAATTGGACCAACAGAGCAGGGCACATCACCAGTGGGGGCTGATCTGGGCACGTATTTCCAGACTGCTGTCATGCACAAAGAGGCAGCCCCAGTCCCACAAGTGACATGCCCTACTCAGTTGGTCCAATTCCAGTCTGCAGCTGGAATGATCAAAGCTATAACAACAAAAAAGGTATTTTCCGAAACTCTTAGGGATTAGTTTACAGGAGCAGAGTAGATGGCAGAAGTATAATAGGAAAGTGTTATTTATGGAGAGTTAGAATAAAAGAAAGGGATTACAGGAGCAGAGTAGATATCAAAAGTATATTAGCAAACTGTTAGTTAGGGAGAGTTAGGATAAAAGAAAGGGGATTACAGAAGCAGAGTAGATAGCAGAAGTATATTGACACACTGTTAGTTAGGAATAGTTAGGATGAAAAAAAGGGGATTACAGGAGCAGAGTAGATGGCAAAAGTATATTAACAAACTGATAGGAAGAATTAGGATAAAGAAAGGGGATTACAGGAGCAGAGTAGATAGCAGAAGTATCCTGCACATATTCTGTTTGTATACTATGCAGAAGCAGTTTCTGCACCAAACCGTGCAATACCTTGTCACCGGATTTATAGGTCAGCTTCAGTCCTCCTTGTGGAAACAGTGGTCATGGGTGCACGTAGACAAGGAAAGAGAAAATCCAAACCAATGTCCAGGAAGTAGAAATCTACGGCATACACCATCCAGTATTCCAAAGTGCTTTATTTCATCGTTAACTGCAGTTAAAAGTAACAGGGAGAAAGCCGGGTGCAGGACCCCTATTAAAGCACTTTGGAATACTGGATGGTGTATGCCGTAGATTTCTAACTCCTGGACATATTCTGTTTGTTCCTCGGGCAGTGCATGCACAGAAATCTCCTGGCAATGGGTATCAGCCTACTGCAGTCATTGCCTATAGCCTATAGCACTTACTTACATCTGCCATCTCAGTTAACAAACGGTGTATGTGCAGGATTTAAGTGTCAGGCAAGAGGTTGTCCCAAGCAAAGCACTTTGTAGAATAGTACACAGAATCCTCCTCAGGGCCTGTTTTTCTGTCTTGTGTCTTCTTCTTTGTTCCCTTAGCAGCACCCGGCAATGAGTACCAGCCCACTGGATGTTCAGTAGCTTAATGATGGTGATACGCCCAGTCGGAAGCTTACTGTGCATGGGCAAAGAAGGGCAAAAAAGGGCACATGCGTAGGATTTCAGTGTCAGACATGAGATTGTCCAAAACCAAGCATATTCTCACAAGACAGGTATCACAAAACCTCCCCCAGTTGCTCCTTTTTCTATCTTGTTTTTTTGTTATTTTTTTGCTTGTAAAAAAAGCTCCTGGTGATGTGTATCAGCCTACTGCATGCACAAGAGTTTAATAAGGCCAATAACTAAAGCCAGGAGCTTAGTGTGCATGCACCATCCCAGGCAAAAATTGCACGTGTGGGATTTCAGCGCCAGGAATAATGAGGTTACATAGAGCTGGTGCCTGATTTGGGAACCTGATGCCCAGCATTGCTATTGGGTTAATAGGGAAAAAGATGGTGGCAGACTTTCTTTATTGTCAGCTGAAGCAGTTGTAATGGTGCTTCAGTAGACCTTATAGTTGGTGTGAATCGATTTCTATGACCCAATTCATCAGCCACGTCAGCCCTGAAAACCACTTCTTACTTACTGGAATCCATGACTTTTCCTATTCTAATGAAAAGAAGAGCTAGGGATTAGAGATGAGTGAACCCGGGGTTTGGTGTTCAATATTTGTACCGAATAGAGACTTTACAAATAAAAACAGAGTTTGGAGTTTTGGTGCTTTACATATGCAAACTACTCGGTGCTCAGCCCAGTGTGAGCCGAATGCAGTGTTTGATCGGCTCGCACTAGGGGTAACATTAGTGTGATCGGATGTAGTGTGCACAAAACAAATATGGAAAAATCCCATTTACCCTCCCCCCGAAAGTGTTCTGTTTATGTCTGGCAGCAATTGGGCAGAGACCCGAACTGCCCAATTAGTGACTTCTGTTGGGGTTCAGGTCAAGTTTGGGTCCAAAACCAAATTTTATGTAAAGTCCAGCTGAACCCGCCAAACCAAACTTCAATAGGTCTGCTCATCTCTAATGTTGACCACTTCATCGAGCATTACTGTGCTTGCGTACGCTCGGTGCTCGGCCCAGTGTGAGCTGATTGCCATGTTGGAATGGCTCGCACTAGGGATAACAACAGCGTTATCAGATGTAGTATACACACACAAAAAAGGAAAATCCCTGCCTACTCTCCCCCGGAAGGGATCTGTTTATGGCTGGTGGCATGTGGTCGGAAACGTGAACTGCCCAATAAATCACTTCCATTGGGGTTCAAGTCAAGTCCAGGTCCAAAACAGAACTTTTTCTAAAGTCCGGCTGAACCCGCCGAACCGAACTTCAACGAGTCCACTCATCTTTAATGCTGACCACTTAATCGAACATCGCTGTGCTTGGGTATGCTTGGTGCTCGGCCCAGAGCAAGCTGCTTGCCATGTTGAATGGCTCATACTGGGAGTAAAATCAGCATCATCGGATGTAGTATACACCAAAAAAAAAAAGGTGGAAAAACCTTGCCCACCCTCCCCCAGAAGGGATCTGTTTATGGCTGGTCGGAGACCCGAACTGCCCAATTTCATTGGGTTCAGGTTGAGTCCAGGTACCAAACCGGACTTTAACTAATGTCTGCCTGAACCCGCCGAACCTAACTTACGCGGGTCCACTTATCTCTACCAGGGATGCCAAATTTCAGGACCATCCAGCGGCCACAGATTACAGACATGACCAATGACCTTGGTCCTGTCACCAATTCCATTAAGACCCCCTCTCTCCATAATACCCATACCACTTGCATGGTCTACCTCTGAAGGGGGCTTTACATGCAGCAATATCGCTAGCGATAGTTCCCACCCCCGTCCTTTGTGCGTCACGGGCAAATCGCTACCCGTGGCGCACAATATCGTTAGGAGCCTGCCTAGCGACGTCGCTGTGGCCGGCGAACCGCCTCCTTTCTAAGGGGGCGGTTCGTGCGGCGTCACAGCAGCGTCACTAAGCGTCCACCCACAAGAAGCGGAGGGGCAGAGATGAGAGGTCGTAACATCCCGCCCACCTCCTTCCTTCTGCATTGCCGGCGGCCGCATGTAAACTGTAGTTCGTCGTTCCCGAGGTGTCACATATAGCGATGTGTGCTGCCTCGGGAACGACGAACAACCTGCGTCCTCAACAATGAAAGATTTTTTGAAAATGAACGACGTGTCAACGATGGACGATTTGGTGAGTAATTTCCCTCGTTAACGGCCACTCGTTGGTGTCACACGCAACGACGTCGCTAACGATGCCGGATGTGCGTCACGGAATCTGTGACCCCGGCGATATATCGTTAGATACGTCGTTGCGTGTAACGGGGCCTTAATACTGTTTTGTATCTCATCTAAGCTAATTTCTAGTACCATTAGAATATCATTCTCTTTTATATACAAGTTAATTACATATAAGCCAGCCAACATCTGATACCTCAGGCGCAAAAAATGTGTTTATCTTCATGTCTAGAAGCGCTGATTAAATGCGATAACGATAAATTTATTTACAAACAACTTTGAGATTTAAAAAAAAAAAAATATCCACGCATGAAATAAACGCCATCCGGCGTGATGTAAGATGGAACTTGTGAAGTCAACCATTCACTCGAGCCTTCTTCAAGCCCTGGGTTATCGCGGTTTTGTGAATGAGGCCCTAGGATTCCATTCTTCTCGCCCTCCCTGTACTAATGAAAAAGCATCTTGTATCGCTTGCAACGTCTGGGACTGGTGATAATCCTTTGCGAGCGGCCGGGGCAGAGCTGTGATAGAGATAAATTAAGAAAGAAATCTTTGGTCTCAATAGAAGCCGGTTATTATTGCAATCTGTGTTTCTGACTGAGGCATTTATGATGAGATTTGGTTTGCAAAATGACTTCTCAGCTCCATTGATAGATTCCGCTATCCTTTTTTTTTTTTTTTTTTTTAAAAATACTTTGAAAATAAATACCTTTTAACGTTATTTTATAGCGAGGTCAAACCTTTCTCTTGATGCGGTTAACTAACCGTGCAAAATATTACATCAGCGACCCTACGAGGCACTCAGATAGCTCCTCATTTACATAATATCTTCTGTCACTCGGGCCCGCGCTCCTTAAGGGTGTTTAGAAGAACTGTGAGCGAGAATATACTTAATCCAATCTCTTTCTAGCTTTATTTTTTTTTGCTCTTTTAAGATTTGGAAAATTAATAAAACCTCCTGATACTATAAATTACCATGAGCTTTTATAAGCATAACTTTGTAACTTTAACCCATTTTGGAATGTGCCCTACAGGCACCCATACTAATGAATAAGAAAATAACATTACAAGTTTAAAGATGGTTTTTATATGGAGTAATGTAAGAAAATCCCTTTAGCTGGATCAAGTACAAAAGTGTGCTTTCTTAAAAATTGAAAATCCTTTATAAAATTACTTGTAATTGCAGTAACCAAAGGATATAGAAAAGAGAAATATCTCAGCATTATGGATTATTCTCTCGCCTGGTGTTCCTTGTGTAAACGTCATGTAATTCTCCATTGAATAAATTGCACCTAAGCAAAATATTCTGTCTTGTTTGCATTGTATTATGGATGGTCGGCGTTATCAGTTTTGATTGGGATTACTATGATCAAGATGTATATATATATAGTGAATAGATAAAAACATATAATATCAAAACAATTATTAAAGTGGTTGAGATTAGAAAAAAATACAGCTTGCTCTGCATATAATTGTGACTAGGCAATGCATTTAAAATAAAAATGATGTGGGGGTCCCCCTATGGTTGATAACCAACCAAGGTAAAGCAGACAGCTGGGGGCTGGTATTATTAAGTTGAGAAGGTCCATGATTATTTGGCTCTTCCCAGTGTAAAAATAGTAGCCCACAGCTGCCCAGAAGTGGCGCATCCATTAGTTGCTCCAATTCTAGCACTTTGCCTGGCTCTTCCTGATTGCCCTGGTGAGGTAGGAATCTGGGTAATACTTTTGTAGTTGATGTTAGCTATAAATTGACAGCTGGCATCAAGCCCAGGGGTTCGTAATGGAGAGACGTCAATCTGACACCCACATTACCAACCAGGTAAGTGTACAGTTAAAAAACACACACACACACACACACACTATGAAAAAAAGTTTAAAGACTCCCCCACACTGCATCATTCACCAATTTATTAATTAAACAGAAATCCTTGTAGTTCCAACGTAATCCATTGCTGTAATGTCTCACGCTGCCCATTGAATCCTATGGAGCTTCGTTCTGAGAACGAGGCTAGATGGGTCACTTGCTGTGAGCGGCAGGCATGGAATTTATTATGTTCATGAGAAATTCTTTACCTGCTGCTGACCAGGAGTGACCAATGGAGCTTTGTTCTCAGAATGTTCGCAGAACGAAGCTCCATAAGTCACTCCCGGTCATGGCATGGAATTTTTCAGGAGTGTGATAAATTCTGTGCCTGCCTCTGACTGCGAATGACCCATGGAGCTTCATTCTGGGAATGTTTTCAGAATGAGGCTTAATAGGATTCGATGGGCATCATGGGACATTACTCTCTTGGATTACGTTGGAACATCGAGGATTTATTTTTTATTAATAAATTGGTGAACAAGGGAGAGTGGGGGAGTCTTTATTCAAATAACTTTTTTTTTTCCACAGTATGTGTGTTTTTTAACTGACTCTCCAATTACTAACCCCTGGGCTTGATGCCAGCTGTCAATTCACAGTTGACCTCAACCCCAAAATTATTACCACAACTGCACCAGGAACAGCCAGGCAAATCACCAGTCTTGGTGCTTCTCATGGAATGTGCCACTTCAGGGGCAGCTATGGGCTGCTATTTTTAGACTGGGAAGAACGAAATAACCATGGGCCTTCCCAGCCTGGGAATAACAGCCTGCAGCTATCTACTTTAAAACAACAATAAGGGGGACCTCATGCTGTTTTTTTAAATTATTTATATAAATAATTAAAAAAAAACTGCTTGGGTTCCCCACTAGTTTTGATAAAAAGCTAAGGTAAATAAGACAGCTTAGGGCTGCAGCCCACAGTTGTCTGCTTTACCTGCGCTGGCTATCAAAAATTGGGGGGCCCCCAAGTCACATTTTTTTTAAATCTATTTATTTTGTACTCATCAACGTGCAGGCATTTCCCCATGTTGAAAAGCTTGTTGATTGGCTGCGCTTCAGCCTTTCAACAAACCTTTTTAGCATACGAACAGGACACAAAGTCTGTGTTCGAGTTTGAGCACCAAACACCAGGTGTCCAGTATGGACCCCATACTTAATCATGCGGGTTTGCACATCCCTATAAACCCTATAAAGAATAGTGGCGGTTTCTCAAAAGAATTTCTGCTTAACCGAATATTTTATATTCAAGATATGAGAACCCCATAGATGTCAGCATCACAAAGGAGGCAGAAATGGCAAAACTAATCTTGTTCAGCTTTTGACATTGTGATCTCTGGTGTACCTTATGGTGACCTTCTGAGCTTATTTGGTATCAATAGATCAATTTTAATGGTGGAAATGTTGAGTGTGCATGATAAGTCCCACAATTAAAGATTTTCTACTTGTGACCCTGCAGTGGGTGTGGAAAGCCATCAACTACCACTCTGAAAGATTACATACAGGCCCTTTTATGTAGATTGTTGCCATGTAATACCACATTTTGCATGAAGTGTGCAGCTACCCACAGATTTCTCAAATGATCATCTCTTCTTGTAAATGAGTGCTGAATAATGGTGTTACCTGAGTACTATATAGCAGAATTAGAAGCCAATGACATCCGCAGGGCACAGTTGGGGTCTTTGAAGTGATCTATCACTCGATTCATGATGCCCAAACTTCAGACACCACGAATCTGAGTCTGGCTGTACGATGCAGGTTACAGTAGTAATGCCTTTGCCTATGGTTGTCAGTAAGCTTTTCATACTGTTTTACAGTAAGGTCCAGAAATATTTGGACAGTGACACAATTTTTGCGAGTTGGGCTCTGCATGCCACCACATTGGATTTGAAATGAAACCTCTACAACAGAATTCAAGTGCAGATTGTAACGTTTAATTTGAAGGTTTGAACAAAAATATCTGATAGAAATTGTAGGAATTGTCACATTTCTTTACTAACACTCCACATTTTAGGAGGTCAAAAGTAATTGGACAAATAAACCAAACCCAAACAAAATATTTTTATTTTCAATATTTTGTTGCGAATCCTTTGGAGGCAATCACTGCCTTAAGTCTGGAACCCATGGACATCACCAAACGCTGGGTTTCCTCCTTCTTAATGCTTTGCCAGGCCTTAACAGCCGCAGCCTTCAGGTCTTGCTTGTTTGTGGGTCTTTCCGTCTTAAGTCTGGATTTGAGCAAGTGAAATGCATGCTCAATTGGGTTAAGATCTGGTGATTGACTTGGCCATTGCAGAATGTTCCACTTTTTTGCACTCATGAACTCCTGGGTAGCTTTGGCTGTATGCTTTGGGTCATTGTCCATCTGTACTATGAAGCGCCGTCCAATCAACTTTGCAGCATTTGGCTGAATCTGGGCTGAAAGTATATCCCGGTACACTTCAGAATTCATCCGGCTACTCTTGTCTGCTGTTATGTCATCAATAAGCACAAGTGACCCAGTGCCATTGAAAGCCATGCATGCCCGTGCCATCACGTTGCCTCCACCATGTTTTACAGAGGATGTGGTGTGCCTTGGATCATGTGCCGTTCCCTCTCTTCTCCAAACTTTTTTCTTCCCATCATTCTGGTACAGGTTGATCTTGGTCTCATCTGTCCATAGAATACTTTTCCAGAACTGAGCTGGCTTCATGAGGTGTTTTTCAGCAAATTTAACTCTGGCCTGTCTATTTTTGGAATTGATGAATGGTTTGCATCTAGATGTGAACCCTTTGTATTTACTTTCATGGAGTCTTCTCTTTACTGTTCACTTAGAGACAGACACACCTACTTCAATGAGAGTGTTCTGGACTTCAGTTGATGTTGTGAACGGGTTCTTCTTCACGAAAGAAAGTATGCGGTGATCATCCACCACTGTTGTCATCCGTGGACGCCCAGGCCTTTTTGAGTTCCCAAGCTCACCAGTCAATTCCTTTTTTCTCAGAATGTACCCGACTGTTGATTTTGCTACTCCAAGCATGTCTGCTATCTCTCTGATGGATTTTTTCTTTTTTTTCAGCCTCAGGATGTTCTGCTTCACCTCAATTGAGAGTTCCTTAGACCACATGTTGTCTGGTCACAGCAACAGCTTCCAAATGCAAAACCACACACCTGTAATCAACCCCAGACCTTTTAACTACTTCATTGATTACAGGTTAACGAGGGAGATGCCTTCAGAGTTAATTGCAGCCCTTAGAGTCCCTTGTCCAATTACTTTTGGTCCCTTTAAAAAGAGGAGGCTATGCATTACAGAGCTATGATTCCTAAACCCTTTCTCCGATTTGGATGTGAAAACTCTCATATTGCAGCTGGGAGTGTGCACTTTCAGCCCATATTATATATATAATTGTATTTCTGAACATGTTTTTGTAAACAGCTAAAATAACAAAACTTGTGTCACTGTCCAAATATTTCTGGACCTAACTGTATATGAAATGCCAGAAATGTGGCCTTCTGACCGCCGTCCGCTTCTGGGCCTCAATGGCTGTCTTATTGTACAACTTCCCTGAGCCCGCCGGGGTGAGCCGTAGGCTCTGGACTTTTAAGAGATTACCTCAAGGTTTACTGACTGGCTCCTGACACCGTGTCATGTGTTTACTCCTCAAACCCTTCTGCAGAACTCTCACCAGGCCTGTCTATCTAACCAACCCACTGGCCATCTGTCACTTTTCCCCCATTTTATCTAACATCTAATCCCCCTCTGCTCTTGCCCGACCCCTAAGTGGTTTTGTCACGATTCCTCTGTGCAGAGCATCTTGCACTGGAGATTCTCTGCCCGTGTTTTCTGGACTACTGAGCTGGCAGGTTGATTAACTGTGCAGGATTCCATTCTGGTTCTGTGAGGTGTGTGTTCAGGTGTTTCATCTTTCTGGTAATTGCCCTGTTTCTTTTCTGAGCATACTCCCCCAGAACCTTGCCAGTTGTACATTCTGGTTTGGTAGTTGTGCTGTTAACCTGTGTCTTTGCTTTGTTCTGATCTCTGTTTTCTGACCCTGGACTGTTGCTTGACTTCTCTTTGCCTGCTCCCCTGTTCTTGACGTGACGTCTTGGCTTTTGACCCTGGTCCGTTATCTGACTATGTCTCTGCTTTCTCCCTGAATCTATTGCGTGACTTCCTGGAATACTGACCCTGGATCGTGACTTGACTACTCCTGAATTCTCCGTGTCCATACGTGTCCTCCTGTTATCAGACCCCGACTTTCCTGACTACTCTTCTGTTTGTACTACCCGTAAGTAGTGACTTGCATTATAGGTTTATTTGCTTTAGACAAAAATTACAAAATGCCTCAATATGTCCAATTTATAACATGTTTACTGCCTTTCTGGAGACTTCATGGTCCAATAACAAGAAAACTTATGTTTTACAGGTAGCAGAGCCGAGCCAGCAGTTCAGCTGGATCCAGTCACAGTAAATGAAGGGAGCTGTAGCAACATTCACGATCAGCCATGTGTTTCCTGCAGCCTGTGGCTCTGCAATGTTGATATTTTTGGCAGATTCTTACAGCCGCCGGGGTCTCACATAGGCATGGCAACAAATCCTTTATTTTATTTCCTTTTGCATTTTTAACTAGTGTAGTTTTGCTGGTGCAGAGTGTGAGATGAGAAGCTGTGCGGGAAAGTCAAGGAACTTTTGGAATTTTATAAAAACTATAGAAAAATAGAAATGTTTGCTTAATGCTTTTCTGTCTTCAGACCGCAATAGAGCAAGATTTTTTTTAAATAACTTCTAAATAAGATTTCTACATAGTGACTACACTGGAGATGATAGGATTGCATGATTCTGAGGACTATAAAGGAAATGTCTCAGAAGGATCAATCCTCCCTAAACCATCTATAAGATCATGGAAATTTTGATAGAACGATATCTTGATATCTGTGATCTGATGTCTTATTCCAGAGAAATAAACTTTTTTTATAATATGTAAATTAACTGTTAGGATCTATGGGTGTTTAATAGATCTTCCCAAGAGTCTGTCATTGGGGGAGTGTACATCTTCCACCTCTATGACATTCACCAATCATATGCAGGCAACAACATGCAGGCGAATGAAGAACACATCTCCACAATTGCTTAGAGCAGGTTTCTTAAGGCCCCGTTACACGCAACAACGTATCTAAGGATATATCGCCGGGGTTACAGATTCCGTGACGCACATCCGGCATTGTTAGTGATGTCGTTGCATGTAACACCAACGAGCGGCCGTTAACGATGGAAAATACTCACCAAATCGTCCATCGTTGACACGTCGTTCCTTTTCAAAAAATCGTTGCTTGTTGACGACGCAGGTTGTTCATCGTTCCCGAGGCAGTACACATCGCTATGTGTGACAGCTCGGGACCGACGAACTACTACAGCTTACCTGCGGCCGCCGGCAATGAGGAAGGAAGGAGGTGGGCGGGATGTTACGGCCGCTCATCTCCACCCCTCCGCTTCTATTGGGTGGCCGCTTAGTGACGCCGCATGGACAGCCCCCCTTAGAAAGGAGGCGGTTCGCCGGCCACAGCGACATCGCTAGGCAGATAAGTCTGTGTGACGGCTCCTAATGATATTGTGTGCCACGGGCAGCGATTTGCCCGTGACGCACAACCGACGGGGGCAGGTGCTTTCACCAGCGACATTGCTAGTGATGTCGCTGTGTGTAAAGCCCCCTTTTAGTGTGAAGCATGTAATGACAGACAATCTGCTCTCCTGACTGATTTCTCTGCAGAGTTTTTTTTTTTCATTTAGTTTTTGGTCAAAAAATTGTGCCACACACTATTTAAAAATTGTAGCACAATATTGAAAAGTCTCCAAAGACAACCTTTTGGTGTTCGCAGCATTTTTGGTGGTATTGACTCTTCAAAACAGTCCTTTTCAGCCCCTCGCCATGCAGACAGTCTATATTACCTTGTGACAGATTGGCTGGTAGTAAGGATATTACTGATATCAGCATGGTCCTCTAATAGAAGCCACCGGTGTAACCAGTCAAGTCAGGACATTATTTCTCTCCTAAATCTTCCTCCATCAGCTGTGATTGATAGTATTAAGAATTGGAAGAAAAGCATCAATTCAGCCATGAAGTGGAAAACTTGTAATGTTACAGAACAGGGTCACCGAGTGCTGAGGAGCAGAAGGTAGAAAAGTCACGAACTGTAGCGCCAATGTAGCACCCACGGGTCAAGGGGTTAACTGGTTACTCGTCGCCGGGCCTAATAATGTTGGGTCTGGGGATGTCATGGGTCGCGCTGCCCGGCTTCGTGGCCCCGAGGCGTACAATCAAAAGGAAAGGGATGATGAATGGAGAATGGGATGTTTGTCTCGTGGCGCCACCTGTGGTACGCAGCCAGAGAGTAGCCGCCGCTGCTGTCGCTGTCCTCTGGGGCAGATGGTTGTAGCAGCTAAGATGTGTCTGCTCCCCACAAGTGGAGCGGGCCCCGAGCAGGATGATGAGGGAAGTAGTGGCCATTGGCAGTGAAGTGCGGGGCGACTGCAAGGACAGGAGGAAACAGTCTCTGCGGTTTCAAAGTTTCTTTAATCACAGTCCCGGTTGCCACTCCCAGAGTACCGGTCTCTGCCGTGCTGGGCCCCAGTCAATCCTGAGCAATTCGAGGTCACTGCTGGTGTTCCCACTATGAGTCCTTTCTGGTTTGGGTCCCTCCAATCCCAGTGTATGTGGAATATGGAACGGGCTGCGGGTATTTCCAGCACTCTCCGCAGATCCTGGAATCCCCGGTGGCTGTGAGGAACCCAGGCTGAGCTACCTGCTCCACACCACAGGTCCTTTGGCGCTCCCAGAAGTGGGAAAGTAGAGAGAGAATATGTCTGGACCGAGGTCCCAACTGTGCTTCTCACCCCAAGCTGTCCCCGAGGCTAACTATGTGTAGAGATGCTCCTTCCCTTTTCCCCAAGTAGTGCTCATCCCCCAGATGGTTGTCCTAGTGACCAGGAAAGTCCCATGCCTCGTGATGGTCACCCCCCTATATACCCCAGGCCATCCCCCCTGGTGGGAAAGCACCTAACTGTGTGGTTTGTGAATGTGAGAAACACCAGCGATTAACCTCTCCTTACCCGGGATGAGTACTGCACCTTAAGTGAGATGCAGTACCCTGTGGAAACTGAAGCCTCAGGGGCACCACACCTAGATCCCTGCACTACCTTGCCTCTCCCCAGCAGGGACGCCGACTCACTCACTGTCACGACCGGACTGCGTCCTCCCCCATACTCCCATAGTCATCCATCCTGTCTCCTCCTCCCGTGGCCTCTACACACTGCACAAGTTCTCTGGGAATGTGCTTAGGGCACTCGCACACCTGCCCTGCTCTTAAAGGGCTGGCACTGGGTACTTAAGGCATCCTCCCACTTGGGAAGGTGCCTGCATAATGCTGGGAGCTTCATGGCCAAGCAGCTGCAGCAGCCGTACATCACCAAGCACAATGTCACATGTTGGATAAAGTGGTATAAAGCAGCCGCTTCTGCAGCAGTGTAAATGTGTTCTGCGGAGTTTTTCTCTTGCATCTGATGGACGAGTCTGGTTCCATCAGAAAACGGTACCAGTGTGACTGTAATGCACAAACTGTAACATTTGGTGAAATGGGGATAATGGTATGGTGTTGTTTTTTCTGTTCCTCATGACTATGCTCAAAGCAAGGTCCATAAAGGCACGGATGGGTGACACTGATGTGGAAGAACATAACCGGTCACACAGTGCCTGGAGCTCAACCCCATGCAACCCTTTTGGGATAAACTACAACACAGAATGTGAGCCCGGCTTTTTTCTCCATCATCAATGTTTGACCTTTCAAATGTCCTTCTGGATGAATAGGCAAAAATTCACACAGACACCTCCATAATCTTGAATCTTCCCAGAAGAGCGGGTGCTGTTATAGGGACCAACTACATATACCGTATATGCCTATGGATTTAAAGGGAATCTGTCACCAGGTTTTTACTACCAGATCTGAGAGCAGCATAAAGTAGAGACAGAGATCCTGATTACAGCACTGTTTCCCTTATTGAGATACTTGCTGTAGTTTTGATAAAATCACAATTTTCTTTGCTGTAGAACTACCAGTTCTTTGAATGTTGAGCTTTGTATAGCCTCGCCCACACCACTGATTGGCAGTCTTCTATGTACACTGTGCATAGCTGCCAATCAATAGTAGGGGTGGGGTTATACAAAGCTCATGAATATGGATAACTACATGGCAGTAGGTACATTAGTCTTCTAATAATAATCTCCTGCTGAAACAATTAGCGATTTTAACAAAACTACAACACACAGCTCAGTAAGTGACACATCGCTGGATTCAGGGTTTCTTTTTCTACTGTATGCTGCTCTCAGGTAAGGTGGCAAAAACCTGCTGACAGATTCCCTTTAAATTGGGTGATCAGAAATGCTCCTGTAGGTGAAATGTGGAGGTGTCCCCAATTTCCATTACTTGTGCTCATACAGTGTGAATAGATGCCACAAAAATGTGACCGTCCTGCATCATTTAGGTGCCTTGGATGCCAGAATAAGAATTTTATATTTCTTTAATTATTTTTTTCATTTTAATTCAAGGAAACAACTGAATATACAAATCCTTTTGCACATAAAGATAAAGCAGCCGCTAAGATCTGACTGGATCGTTCACATGCAGCGAGTGCCCAGATACTGTCAAAGTGGATAATTGTTGTTTTGCGTCCATTTTGAGCCCAGGTGACTCCAAAAAAATGACTTGTAAACTACACGGGGACACAAATCTGCTTGGTCCTCTCAGGAGGTGATAGCAGCAGAGCAGTCTGGAATGTGCTCCTGCGTTCACCCATCGCAGCATGCCATTAGAAATATTGGATTTAACGTTGTGCATTCTAAGATAGAAAATTAGGCCGACAGAAGTCTGGACGGACGCCCTTGTTTCATACCGCTAACTTGTGGAAAGCTTGTAGCCAAAAGTGCTTGGAACAGTCGCCTCTCTCCAGATGCTGCCATTCATTTCTGTGGGAACAGCAACACTTACATCTAATTACAGTTTGTGCTCAAATTAATAGGACAGGGATGACAGGAAAACTTGTCTGCACCACCGAGATGGAAACCTTCAGTTCACACAGCTTATGGAGCACTTGGACACCTCGCATATACATTTCATTTTTTTTTCTCTTTGCCGCCAGTCAACTTTGCTGTTTTGGCCAGTCACCAAGGAGTAGAGGAATTTCTTGTACTTGAAGTTCCACTAAAGGGAATCTGTTGGAAACTTTTGCCTCCCCCGTCCCCAAACAATATGATCCTATAGCCCTTTTTGACCCCAAAACACTGTTTCTGTAGTGAGAAAGTTTTGAATTTGTGTCTGAAAGTGCATTGGGGTGTGACTATGCACTTACAGCTTCTCAGCCTTATGTTGTGCCTCGTATCTACCAGCCCCCTCCTCTGGTTGACGGCGTGCATTGGGATGTGATGATGCACTTACAGCTTCTCAGCTGTGTCTCCTATCTACCAGTCATGTCTTCTGGTTGACTGAGTGCACTGAGGTGTGACTATGCACTTACAGCTTCTCAGCCTCATACTGTGTCTCCTATCTAAAAAGCCCCCTCCTCTGGTTGATTGAGTGCATTGGGATGTGATGATGCACTTACAGCTTTTCAGCCTCATACTGTGTCTCCTATCTACAAGCCCCCGCCCCAGGTTCACTAAGTGCATTCAAATGTAATGATGCACTTACAGCTTCTCAGCCTCAAGAAATGTTTGCTACCCAGAAACCCCTCAACTGGGTTACTAACAGATTGTTTGCTCTAGTACATGACCACTAATCTGTCAATCTGCCAGGGGAGAGGGTTTCTAAGTAGGAAACACAGCAAGAGGCTGAGAACCTGTAAGTGCATCGTCACACCCCAATGCACTTTCAGACACAATTTCAAAATGTGATTTATCATGGTTGGACAAGTGTTTTGGAGTCAAAAAGGGCTATAGGATCATATTATTTGGGCATGGGGGAGGTAAAAGTTTCCAACAGGCTCCCTTTATTGGAACTTCAAGTACAAGAAATTACTCTACTCCATGGTGACTGAACAAAACAGAAAAGTTGACTTCCATATGCAACTTTAAAATGCAATTTCTTGCTGCGAGAACAGCAATTTAAGGTCAGAAAAGGATCCACTAGCTGATCTTTTAAAGGGCTAGACCATCATATTAATGGTTTTGGGGGGGGAGGGTGCATTGCAGTACACAACGGCAATTTTTTTTATTTTTACAGTTAAGCAACACACTTAAGGCCCTGTCACACACACAGATCAATCTTTGGCAGATCTGTGGTTGCAGTGAAATCATGGACATATTGTTCCATTTGTACACAGCCACAAACCTGGCACTGATTGTCCACAATTTCACTGCAGCCACAGATCTGCCACAGATCTGCCACAGATCTGCCACAGATCTGCCACAGATCTGCCACAGATCTGCCACAGATCTGCCACAGATCTGCCACAGATCTGCCACAGATCTGCCACAGATCTGCCACAGATCTGCCACAGATCTGCCACAGATCTGCCACAGATCTATCTGTGTGTGTGTGACAGGGCCTTTAATCCTGACCAGTTTTTTAAGCAGCACTTAAAAATAGAGTCCTATGTGAAGCAGTTGTGACGCCCTGGACTAGCCAGGTAGTCACAGTTAGGCCCTTGCACTACACCCATCCCCAACTAAGGTGACAGCAGCCAACCTATTAAACCCTGGTTACCTCCCTCTGGGTTTGATGTCCACACCAGGGGGGCGACGCCAGGTGGTTGGCCACGCCCTGCGAGGAGTTCACATGCCCAGAGGCAGGAAAAACACGTTAGATTAGATTAAGTTAGGGAGTGAAGGAGTCAAGTTCAAGAGCAGACCTGGTCCCAGGTCTGCTACTGTCTAACCCCAGTGTCCTGGGTAGGAGCCTGGGCACTTTGACCAGGAGGCAGACGGTGGTGGCCATCTGCAGGAGCCGGGAAGACAGCCTGGTGGAACCGTAGGTAGCCGGGACAGGGTAGTAGCTCGCCGGTACCGAATTGGGGAACCAGCTGGAAACCGGCGCACAAGCGGGGGTACTCAGACCCTGAAACTCGGTCCCGAATCTACCGGACCCCGTTAATTAACTGATTGAGGTCTAGACTTTAGGTCCTTTCCCACCCAAAGTCCCGAAAGAAGGCAACAGCCCACCGATTCCGGATAAAGGCCACCGGCAAGGGCCAAGAGATCCAACGGGCCAGTGCCTGCGGGCACATGGGCTCTCCCGACGTACACGCCGGGGAGCGGGACTCCCGTCGCTGAAGCGCGGCTGTCCATTTCTACAAAAAGGTGCAGTAGAGACGGACACCATCAACCCGTTTGGGGACCGAAGCAAGCACCGACCATCCTCTGTTTGGTTTACCAGAGACTCCTGTGTGTTTGTCCGAGTGAGTACTCTTGTGCCTGCGGGCTATGCACCGACACTGCACCATATCAACCGGGTCCCAGGGCCACCACCTCCTGCCCACGGAGGGGTTAACATCACAAGCTGCCCCCAACATCTCCCCCCTGGGTGCCCAGTAACCAGCAGCGGTGGTGCCTACATTCACCACAACCCGTGGGTGGCGTCAGAAACTTTAAATCTAAAACCCCCCTTCAAAGCGCCAGCCCCCTTGCAGAGCGACGTGACCCCCGGTCCGGAGGCGCTCGAGCCACCGACACACGAGCCTTGATTCGAGCGGCTCGGCTGCAGCCGAGCGTGGGGCGGTACACAGCTCCTTAGTATTCCCAT
Source organism: Anomaloglossus baeobatrachus (assembly GCF_048569485.1). Taxonomy (NCBI): domain Eukaryota; kingdom Metazoa; phylum Chordata; class Amphibia; order Anura; family Aromobatidae; genus Anomaloglossus; species Anomaloglossus baeobatrachus. The sequence continues at coordinate 48,900,386 of NC_134364.1, read as the reverse complement.
ACAGTTTGGCGAGCACTAGCTCCAAAGATGCTCCCTAGACTGTATGGTTCCCCATCACATACATTATGATGGTCTTATAAGTGGCCAACCAAAAAAGTCTGTTGGCCTCAGTGTCTCTCCCACACGTTATGATGCCCTCATAGTGCCCGCACATATAATATTACTGCAGCACCCCACGGGGTCTTGGGAATACTCGTCACCGGGCCGGTGAGGGTCAGGGGATGTCACGGGTGGCCCTGCCCGGTTTCGTGACCCCGACGTGTCCATGTAGGCGGAATGGAGGATGGTGGTATGAGGAGGATGAAGGAGTCAAGGATGTTTGGAGTAGTAGTTGTGATGCCACCTGTGGTAGGCGTCCAGGGATTAGCCGCCGCTGCGGGTGTTGTCCTCTGGGGCGGATGGTATCGCAGCTGGGATGGTTCAGCTCCCCAGAGGTAGAGCTAGGCCCCAGGGAGGATGATGGGGGTGACAGTCTATGGTGGTGTACGCTGGGGTGCAGGACTGAGGACGCCAACAGTAACTGGACAACACAGGCGGGAGTTTCTTTTACCTTTTACTGATCAGTTGTTATGGTCCGCAGTAAAGGGGGCTTTACACGCTACGATATCGTTAATGTTTGGTCGTCGGGGTCAAGTTGTTAGTGACGCACATCCGGCGTCATTAACAATATCGAAGCGTGTGACACTGACCAGCGACCTTAAGCGACCTCAAAAATGGTGAAAATCGTTCACCATGGAGAGGTCGTCCCAAACTCAAAAATCGGTAAGGGTTGTTTATCCAGGTGGTTCATCGCTCATGCGGCAGCACACATCGCTATGTGTGACACCGCATGAGCGAGGAACGTCTCCTTACCTGCCGCCGGCCCCAATGCGGAAGGAAGGGGGTGGGCGGGATGTTACGTCCTGCTCATCTCCGCCCCTCCGCTTTGAATGAAAGATAGACAAGGCACTCCCAAAATGCTTAAGCACATAAATAAATTTTCATGAAAAAGCATTTTGGGAGTGCCTTGTCTATCTTTCACTTTATGGCTTTGGAACCTAAAGTGCACCCCAATATCTTGTTGTCACACGGACAGGAGGTGCCATCCCCCTTTTTTCGTCCTCCGCTTTGAATGGCCGGCCGCTTAGTGACGTTGCGGTGACGTCGCTGTGATGCCGAACGTCCCTCCCCCTTGAAGGAGGGATTGTTCGGCAGTCACAGCGACGACGCCGACCTGGTAAGTATGTGTGACGCTGCCGTAGCGATAATGTTCGCTACGGCAGCGATCACAAACAATCGCATGCACGACGGGGGCGGGTACTTACACGCTCGATATCGCTACAAATTGCTAGCGATCTCGCTACCGTGTAAAACCCCCTTTACAGTCGTCCGGTCAGCCTGGTAGCAGTGGGGGATCTCTCCTTGCCAGATGGGTTGGAGGCCTTCCTTAGTGCGTTCTGTGCGTGGGTCGCTGTGGCTGAAAGCAGCACAGCGTCCCCTTTTTTAGATGCTGTATGTCTTGACGCTTGTTGCGGGCAGCGTGAGCCAGACATAGGGCTCGCTTGTATTTCTGTGGCCCCGGGCTCTATTGTGCTACTTCACCTTGGGAGTCTTTGATGGGCCAGAAGATGTGGAATCTCCTGCCCTACGGGTTTACTGCTGGGCCGTTAGCATCCAACAGTCGAGGACCTCGGTGTCCTGATTTCTGCGACTGGTCCTGAAAAACTTGCAGTCTGCTCTCTAACAGCGACCATTCTCTTTCCCTGCTACTCAAGTTCTGAGGTCCCTCTTCCTGTTCCTCTGTCTAACCCCTTCCCAGCTCAGAATGCACAGGGAAGCTCGCCCCAAACAGGACTTGAGCTCCCCTTCTGGCCTGGGTTAGGAAGTGTTGTGTGTGATTGTACCTGACATAGAGCTTTTCCCGCTGCTTCCAGGCATATCGTTGCCCCCGGGCGAAGAGAACGACGCCACTGTAGCTCCCATGACCACTGCGGTGCCACATTACCATAGTGCTTCCTTTACACATTATGAAACCTCACAGTGTCCCCACAAAATTATGCCAGCCAGCCGAGGACCAGGTTCCGTTTAAGTCCTCCATTTTAAAAGACAGATCCCGCCCCAAAACCCTATCGACTACATACTGTTGGATTGAGTTGGACTAATTTCCGCCTAAACAACTCCAGGTTTCCTTGGATTCATCTTCTAACCCAGACAGGCTCTTCACTTAAATAACTGATAGGGTCATCTCCCTTCATAAACGCCTTCCCCTTTTTTTTGCCTTCCCTATTTTCCCTTTTTTATCCTTTAAGTCTTCTGGTTCTATGATGGCCGGAGTCAGAGCCAAAATAGTAATCACCGATAGATAGGAAGAAGAAAGGATATAAAGTGATGGATGGATGGATAATGGATGGATGGATAATGGATGGATGGATAATGGATGGATGGAAAAATATCTGGATGGATGGAAGGATAGATAAATTCATAGATGGATAAATGCATAGATGGATGGATGGATAATGGATGGGTGGATAATAGAAGGATGGATAATGGATGGCTAGATAATGGACGGATGGATAATGGATGGATGGATAATGGATGGATGGATGGATGGATAGGTGGCTAGGTGTATGGTTGGATGGATAGGTGGATGGATAGATGTGTACCGCCCCCGGGCGAGCAGCTGTGCTGCTGCCGCCGCTCGGATCCGCGGTGGCTCGAGGGGTCTCCGGACCCGGGGGTCGCGCGGCCACTCGATTAAAAGGAAAAGGGGGGATATGTACAGGGGGATTTCGGAAAGTTCGTGACACCACCCACAGTGCGTGGCAATGTGAGGGACCAACGCTGCCGTTGGGGAGCCCGGTGACGATGGTGTGGCAGCCTGATGTTTAACCCCTCCGTGGGTAGGGGGTTTGTGTCCCGGGGCCCGTTGGTGTAGGATGGTGCTTTGGGTGCCGTTGGTGAGATGGATGCAGGGGTTTGCAAAGTACTCACTCAGTCCCAGAATAATTACACCGACAGCTTGTAAACCAAAGTTCTGAGCACCACTGCAGTCCACGAGGAGTACGCCTGGATCTGTGCCCCTGGTGTTGTTGTTGGTCTGTGGCCCTATTCCTGGCACCTTTAGTCTCAATTGGACCCGTTGGTATGAAACTCTCTGGGTCCCGCTCACCCGTATGGCTAACAGAGTGAGCTTGCTCTCAGGGTTCACGCGTAGGATTTCTTTGGACTGTAGTGGGAAAGTCCTATCCCATTTGTGTGCTAGTACTCCGATTTTGGAGCGAGTTGGGGATGACACTTGAAGTCTTCACCCCCGTCGGGTAAATTACCGAAACGCGTGAAGCTACTTTCCGGCCTGGAGTCCACATACCCCGTCGTGCCCTGGCCCCCACCCGGTGATAGCTCAAGGCCACCGGCTGCCCTCCTCGGCAGTCCGTACCCCTTGACACTGTCCCCTGCGACCGGGTTCCAGCTCCTACCAGGCCCAGACCACTGTCTGCTACCTAGTATCCAGGAGCTCTCCTCCACTGCTCCACTCCACTCTCTCTACTGAACTCTACTGAACTGACACTGTCCTCACTTTTCCCTCACCAACCCCCATGTGGGCGGCCCTCTTCCCTTCAGGCCCCCCAATGGTGTGTCTGGTAGGTTCAAGTGGGAAGTGTTCCTAGGATTTTGATTGACAAGCTGTTAACAACACCAAAGAACTTGGATCCGTTAACCAAGGAGGGTGGATACTGTGCAGAAGGGCAGATTGCACAATTCCCTGTGACGACCTGATAGGCCAGGGCGCCACAGAGGGATAGATTAGATAGAGGTTTGAGAGGGATAAATTTGTATATTTTGGGAGGTCTTCGTGTCAATAACGCCACTTGCACTCCTCTTGTAATCGTTTCCAAGCATACGTGGATGCCGTCCAAGTGGTTTCAAGCTATGTTTTTAATAGTAAAATGTTTCACAACTTGCTATGATAAATTAAGACAAAGATTACTGCATTTTCATGTGTTTTTAAAAGTACCCACAACAAGCTCCAATCCTGTCTTGTGGCACTGAGCGCTCGTTCCTTCAGATGCTGAAGTCCTAATCCTCTCAAATATTGGCTGTCATGGAACGAATCCAGGAACATTTATACTAGTTTATTTTAATGCATAATCGCTGTTAATAATGGCAGCACCATCATTCATAGAATTATCTTTTCTTGAAAAAGATTTAGGAACTATTACACCCATGTAAATTCATGTCAATTTTTCATATTTTCTATTTAACCGGGTGGAATCTTAATGAAATTCTTCTGCACGCTGAATGTAGCTACATGCCATGTTTTTCTCAGCGAAACCGTTCCTAAAAGCCAAATAATATTGGCAAATGATTATTAGGCAACGAGCAAATGTTGTCATGATGGGCGTAATATGGCAAAAGATTTTCTGAACAGATTTCGCTCAGTAGATTCCATCCAACAAAGAGCTGCAGGACAACAGTAACTCATGACCGAGGAAAGTAGGACATTCTACCTCTGGATGTCACTCTGAAGACCCCCGAGTGCCAAGACTATGAAACATTTATAACCTTCTACATTCCCTGTGATGCAAAATTCAAATTAGATCGTGTCTCATTATTGGTTTCCAAAAACTCATGGGCTTGTTCTGTGAACTAATGCTGTCGCAAAAATAGCATGGTCAAAAATTCACTAAAAGTTGAGAAGTTGGAAAAGTTTTAGTCAATTTTCTCCTTGTCATAATAAAAATGTAATAATAAGAGTAATAAAAAATATGGATGATCAATATCATATATATGATACATATATTATCTTGAGAGGGTATAATATGTTTTGAAAATATATTTTATCTCTATGATTATACCATCACACAGTATTTTGCTTAAAACTGTAGTGTCATGGTGGCATCAGACACTCTTCACACTATGGATTATTCTGACACTCCACACTATGGTTTTTCTGGTGTTTCTGAGTTATACAGGAAGGCTCGAGTTTCGACCAGCTGTGTGCTCATTAATGGTAAGGCTAGCCTGCTGGGTACCATTGGCACTACATGTTGGAAACCTATCACAGTTACTCCCCACCTTTTTAAGATGGTGGAGTCTGTCTTCCCATGTCAACTATAGCATTGCTGTGTTGGTCTGTGTGTTGTTGTGTCCTAGTCATCTGGTGATTATATTGCATGGTGCTTGGAGTTGTTGTGGATCCTCTCCTCGTCTTGTTGTTTCCTTCCTGCTCTTATTTTCCTCCTTACCTTTTATTGTCTTATACCTTTGTGTGAGCATGCTTTGAGAGAGTTTTGGTTTCCTCTGTTTGTCTATCTCCGTGCATTTTAGCACATTCCTTTCCCAGTCCTTACCCGGGGTAGGGAGGAAGGAGGTATAGGAACAGGGCTGGTCAGGAGCAGGGTCATGTTGGTGGCTCAGACTTCCTCACCTCCAGAGGTAACTCTGAGATAAGGGATAGCTAGGACCCCCCTACTCTGAGGGCCAGTCTAGCAGCTCCAGTCCCCTGCTCTCTCTATTCATCATGACATTTACATATGGACTGCCTCAGGAAAAAATACAGAATTAAATAATAAAGAATAAACTACAGATTAAAAGTACATAGGCATCTGCAACAGAAATGATGATGAAATTCTTCTTCATTGACTATATGAACTTTGCCAACTTTGAAATATATATCATATTTTCATAAGGTGGTTGGAGAGTTAAGGAAATTATTTCACTCATACTGGTTGTCTTGTTGGCCTAGTTTGGTAGTCTCCAGTGCTTTACTGGTTAAGACATAATAGCTCTAAAAAGCTATAATGATGAAGGGTTTAGTATTGATGTAGAATAACTATGACAATCCAGGGCAGTTATGTTGGATTGTGCAACAGCTGCAGGCTTCTGTTGGAGGGACCCAGTTCAGCAAACAGAAGATGTGTTATGCACACTAAAGTGTACACGTGGTAAATAACGAAAAGATAAGGTCTTACTTAAACTACTGCCCCTGATCCCCCCCAGATCTTGTCCAAACTAGAGGTTCCAGCTGTGCTGTCTCTAAAGGCCCCTGTGCAGACTGAAATAACCCTGACCGCATGACTCAGATGACCACTCGGACCTTCGCTTCCTAAGTGGCCATCGAGGGTTCCACGTACCTCTTAAAGAATCCGGGGGAAGGTGCAGAGCAAAATAAGCAAAAACAAAAGTAAAAGTCTTCCAGGAGAAATACTGTAAGTAGGGTCCACGTCAGAAATATAACCAGCGGGGAATGGAAGCCCGGGGAGGCTTTAAATAGCTAAACCTGCCTGGAGATAGGGCAGACCAAATGATATCATAGGAAACACTTGTTGTCAGAAAGGTAATTAATACAAAACGTGTAAACACAGAGACAAATTGTTCATAACCTGGATGGCAGCCGCTCCTGACTATTGTCCAGTGGAGAGGGAACTGGATCACAGCACAGGAAGCCACCGGATCAAATCCAAGGCTTGTTTATGTGCATGCCGTTTCTCTCTATTCTGTAAAGTAAGACCTCTCAGTTTGTGTGTTAGTACTCCCCATGATATATATAATGGTTGCTGTATGTCCCTCATAAAATATTTTATTCTCCCACAATGTCCGAGTGCTGATAATTCTGCTGAAATCTGCAACAGGTTTTGGGTAGAGATGAGCATATCTAAGAGTCGAATTTTTGAAATTGACTGGGACAGGCGAATTTGAACAGTTTGCAATTCAGTTTGCTTGCATTGACCAAAAAAAAGGCTACTGCTATTTTACACAAAGCAGAGGATAACATGAGCCAGAGAAGGCTCACATTACTGCAATTGCCTCTGAACCACGCGATAATGCTTTGCACCGATCACATCATATGATGTAAAACAACCAATCAGGATAGACTATCATAGTGTTACGGTTCGTGGTTCTGTTGTGCCTCGAACCAGTCTAGTCCCGTCATTGACTCCCACATTGGGGTCAGTTAACTCTGCAGCGCCACCTGGCTGTCACTTGAGGCATCACGTGGCTAGAGTTTTGTACCATCCTGAGCCTAAGTGCTCATGCAGCCACAATGAGCATGTGCGTGATGTCATTGATGACAAGACGGCCACTGATTGGTCATCAGTGACATCAGCGATGAAGTGGCAGACGCTGATTGGTCATCAGGACTAAAGCAATGACGTGGCAGCCCCTATATAGCTGCAGCTAACGCCATTCCCAAATTGCCATGTGGCCTGGGCCAGGGTGGTGGCTATAAAAGGTCTGTAGCTCCACCCATCGGGGTGCGAGCGTCATTATGCATGCTGACAGCAAAGGCTACATTCCCGGCTGTCAGAGTGAGTGGGTTCCAGTGCTATTTTAGTCTGCAGTGTTTGTGGCAGACCTGTGTATGTATGCAGTGCCATTTTAGTCTGCAGTGTATGTGGCCAGCGGCGGACTGGAGTACCTGGGACCCACCAGGAAAAATCAATCTTGGGGCCCACCAGCACCATGCAGTTACCGTACTATATATAGCAGGGGTGGGATTCAAATTTTTAACAGGTTATCGGTAAACCCCGCCCATTTGAAAACCACACCCATTCTGTAACCACACCCATTCTTTTAGCCACACCCATTTTCACGCAATTTCCTCAACCAAAAAATACAAGTAATTTAAAGTAAAATCTCCTTCCCCTTCCTCTCCTGTCCAGCATCAGTTGTTCCAGTCACTGTCAGTCTTATTGTATTAAATGATTTTTCTACAGTTTTTAAAAATTATTACTAAAGGAGCCCTGCTAAAATTGGAATGGACGACCTTCCCCATACAGATCCCATCCCATTATGGCCTCTTTCCCCCTACAGATCCCATCCCATTATGGCCTCTTTTCCCCTGCAGATCTCATCCCATTATGACCTCTTTTCCCCTACAGATCCCATCCCATTATGGCCTCTTTTCCCCTGCAGATCTCATCCCATTATGGCCTCTTTTCCCCTACAGATCCCATCCCATTATGGCCTCTTTTCCCCCTGCAGATCTCATCCCATTATGGCCTCTTTCCCTTGCAGATCCCTTCCCATTATGGCCTCTTTACCCTGCAGATCCCATCCCATTATGGCATCTTTACCCTGCAGATCCCATCCCATTATGGCCTCTTTCCCCTGCAGATCCCATCCCATTATGGCCTCTTTCCCCAGCAGGTTCCATCCCATTATGTCCTCTTTCCCCAGCAGATCACATCCCATGTGCTCCTTTTCCCATATAGCTCCCATCTTATGTGGCCCCTCTCCCCATATAGCTGCCATCTTAATGCGGCTCCTCTCCCCATATAGCCACATATAGCTGCCATCTTAATGCGGCTCCTCTCCCCATATAGCCACATATAGCTGCCATCTTATGTGGCCCCTCTCCCCATATTGCCACATATAGCTGCCATCTTAATGTGGCCCCTCTCCCCATATAGCCACATATAGCTCCCATCTTATGTGGGCTCTCCCCATATAGCCACATATAGCTGCAATCTTAATGTGGCCCCTCTCCCCATATAGCCACATATAGCTCCCATCTTATATGGCCTCTCCCCATAGTCACATATAGCTGCCATCTTAATGTGGCCCCTCTCCCCATATAGCCACATATAGCTGCCATCTTAATGTGGCCCCTCTCCACATATAGCCACATATAGCTCCCATCTTATGTGGCCTCTCCCCATATAGCCACATATAGCTTCCATCTTAATGTGGCCCCTCTCCCCATATAGCCACATATAGCTGCCATCTTATGTGGCCCCTTTCCCTGCATCTTCGGGTCACCGAGCGCTTATCTGCTCCAAGCACCGGTGGCCTCTCCTCTGTCTTCCGTCCTCCTCCGCAGCTCTCTGCACACTAAGGGTATGTGCGCACTAGGTGTTTTTAGTGCGCTTTTGGCCGCAGAAAAACGCACAAAAATGCACCCGTGATGCGTTTTTATGTTTTTGGCTGCGTTTTTGCTCACTGCTTTTTTATGCGTTTTTTATCAGTGAACAATGCCATTAAAGATTGTTGAAAAAAAAGATCTGATGTCATTTCCTTCTTCAATATGTTCTTCATTCTCCACTAGTGTATGCAGGAGAGCAGACAGCTGCAGAACTACAAGGCTCAGCATGCTCCATCCAGGACTGTATGCAGGAGTTTTTTGCCCTCCAAAAAAATGACGTGGGCTTCGCCATATTTTTGTATGCTAGCCAGGTACAGCAGGCAGCTATGGGCTGCCCCCAACCCCCAGCTGCCTATTTGTACCCGACTCTGAACCAAAAATATACGGAAGCCCTTTTTTTTTTATTTCATGAATTTCATTAAATAATTAAAAAAAAAATGACGTGGGCTTCGCCATATTTTTGAGTCCAGCCAGGTACAACTAGGCAGCTGGGGATTGGAATCCGCAGTGCAGGGTGCCCAAGCTTTCTGGGCACCCCCTCTGCGAATTGCAGTCCGCAGCCACCCCAGAAAATGGCGCTTTCATAGAAGCGCCATCTTCTGGCGCTGTATCCAACTCTTCCAGCTGCCCTGATGTCGGGTGGCTCGCTGGGTAATAATGGGGTTAGAGCTAGCTGTATATTATCAGCTGGCCCTAAGCCCGAAATTCATGGTGTCACGCCAATATTAGACATGGCCACCATGAATTTCAAGTAAAGATAAAAAAAAAACACAACACACAGAAAAATATTTTTATTAGAAATAAAACACAACACAATTAGTGACTCCATCTTTATTGAAATAAAGAACCCCCCTCCGCAGTAATCCTGGGTCAAGGGTCCCGTGCCGTCCAATCCGGATCCAATATCATCTGATCGTTTGCTGGAAGGCAAAGCAATCAGATGATGTGTCAGGATCAAGGATGTGAATTCCATGACACAGCAGCTGATTGTATAAAAGCCGTTTATACAATCAGCTGATGCATCAGTGCAAAAGAAAAAGAAAAAAACCCCACACACTTCTGTGCAGACTCCTGTCAGACCGATCAATGCAGGACCCGGCGGTAATCAGCTGATAAAGTCTCCTGACGGCATCAGCTGATAGTTTAGCCGGCCGGGTATTAAAAAGCCGGCGTCACCGCTGTCACTATCACTGTCAGCTGATTCCATCAGGTGACCGCATCAGGTGATCAGCGCCAGGTCCTGCAGCTATCGGAGGTGTCCCGGCCGTCTGCACACAGCCGGAGCCGCGGTACCGGGAGCGGACATGGCACCGGGAGGCTGCAGACAGGTGAGTATGAGGGGCCCCTGCTCACTCCCCGGGACCCCGCACCCCCCCTCCGGGGCCCCCGTACACCCTTCCTGGGCCCCTGCACTCCCACCCCAGAGCCCCTGCATCGCTCCCCCGGGGCCCCTGCTCGCTCTCCGGGCCCCCGCAACCCCCCGGGGCCCCTGCTCGCTCCCCGGGCCCCCGCACCCCCCCCAGGGCCCCTGCTTGCTCTCCGGGCCCCCGCACACCCCCCCCGGGGCCCCTGCTTGCTCCCCGGGCCCCCGCACCCTCCCCCGGGGCCCCCGCCTTCTATACTCACGAGCTGCTGCAGTCAGTGGGGTGACGCCGGTCCGTCCTCCGCCGCGCACAGCACGATGCTGCCAGCACCTGCACAGGAAGGAAGCAGTCATCACTCTGAGACTGCCTCCTCCTGCAGTGTCGCTGCGCAGATGAGTCAGAGCCGCGCGGCACCGACAGTGACAGCAGGCAGAGCTGGAGATCGCTCTCCCTGCTTGCCGCTCCAGAGGGAATGGGATTGTCACTAATCATATCGGCAATGTGCCGATATGATTAGTGAAATTACCGGCCGGGGGGGGCCTCTCACACACATCCATAGGGGCCCAGGGAGGGGGAAGGGGGGCGGGGCCTAGGGGGCATGGCCATCAATAGCAGGGGCCCACCGGGGGTTCTCCTGACCTCCTGGTGGGCCAGTCCGCCCCTGTTTGTGGCAGACCTGTGTATGTATGCTAGTGTGATTCTGAATTTAGGGCAGGCGCCGGTACCAGGTATTCGTATCTGGGTACAAACTGTGTCTCAGCACGGTGAGGGATTAGGGTCCTTCCGGACAAGACGTACCCCCTATGCACATGCCCCGTCTGTGTCGCGGGCGGGGAGGAGGGTGTCAGCACACCGCGCTCACCCCTTCTGCTCGGGTCCGGCTGCTCAGTGGTGGCTCGAGCCGTGGGCCGGATCCCGGGGGTTTCTCGAGCGGCGCTCCTCGCCCGTGAGTGAAAGGGGGTTTTGGGGTGTTGGGATAATGTCCGTGACGCCACCCACGGTTGTGGTGATTTGTAGCACCACCGCTGCTCAATACGGGGATCCCGGGGATGGTGATGTGGAGCAGCCAGGTGTTGTGTTGCCCCTCCGTGGGTAGGGGTTGGTGATCCCGGGGCCCGGTGATGGCTTGTGAGGTGCAGGGCCTGGTGGGCGCAGGGACGCGGGGGCAGCGCTGTGCCTTGCGGCACTGTGGTACTCACTCAGCCTGAGACGTAGACACAGTTTTTACGGTAAACCAAACGGCTGGTAAGACGGTCCCACGGATGGCTGCTTTTGCTTTCCCGGTAGGTGACGGTGATGTCCCTCTTCCTTGCACCTGTGTGTACGGTTGGTTGCGATGGGTCCCCACCGGTAACCCGCTCCCCGGCTTCAAGCTGGGCCGGAGGAGCACTACACTTTGCCCGCAGGCGCTGGCCCTCAGAGACTGGTGCCCTGGCGGTGGCGGTGTCTCTGTTGTACGGGTTGAGCTGTTGCCTTCAATCGGGACTTGGTTGTTGGGGGAATCTACGTCCCCTTCACTGACGGATTCGGCAAATTTGGCGACTCCTAGCCTTGCCGGGGTCCGAGAGGCCCCTGCCCTGGTGCTGACTGTCCTTCGGAACACTGCTCCAGACCACCGGGCACACAGCCTACGGGGTCCTTCCAGGAACTTCCGAACTGTCCCCCTCCAGACAGTCACCGCCGTTGCTGACCTTGCTGGCTTGCCCTGCACAAAGCTGGACCTTCAGGCTTCTCTCTCTCTCTGTCACCACTCTTGCTTTCCTCCTTTACCACTTTTCTTTCTTTTCTGTCACTTAGCTGTTTACTTTAGCCACCCTGGGCTACTCCTCCACTCCTTCTACTTCCTCCTCCCAACTCTATCTGCCTGGTACTTCCTGCCCCCAGAGCTGTGATCTCCTCGGTGGGCGGAGCCAACCGCCTGGCCCACCCCCTGGTGTGAATCATCAGCCTCTGGAGGAAGGCAACAAGGATTTCTGGTTCAGCTTAGATGTGCCTACCTGGGATGTGGGGTGTGGTGGTGTGTGACCTGTGTCCCCTGGCTTGCCCAGGGCGACACATCTGCAGTGGCAGATTTGTGTGTATGTGTGTGCCAGCTTTGGGTACCCAGTGATGCTAACTAGGTGACCTTCACGGTCTGACGTGCCCCTGTATGCACGTGACCGGCTCAGTGTTAATGTTCCAGGTTGCCAGTGACGCTAACTGGGCTACCTATCGGTTTGACGTGTTTCTACACACGTGACCACTCTCTGCTGCGTTTTCCTTTGGTTTAGTCGTGTCCTTACAAACGTGACCATTACTTGTGCACCCGTGAGGTTAACAGGGACACGCTACATGTAGGAGTGTGCCTTTACAACATCTCCTTCGTTTCCGTTCTGGTCTCCTGTGTTGCTGTAATTCGGCCTTCTGTCCTTAGTGGCTTTAACACCTGCCCGGCGATCGTGGGGCAATGATTGATTTCATATTATTTTTATATTCAATCGGCCCCTCCGTAACACATAGCCAGTATAAAAGCAAAGACAGGGAATGCAGAAGCCAGTTTGTAAAGATTTTTAATAGATAGAGAATGAAGGAATCTAGATATGGGGAATAGAGTGCACTCTCCCTCCCTATGGAGGGAGAGTGGGTAAGGGTTTGGTTAACGCTCACCTGGTGCAGTTGACAGGCAAAACTCCTATAAAGGCTTGAGGAAAAACAGCTGCTGCCCCATGACTACTGGATGAATCCGGTAGGAATATTGGTTCCAGTTGGATAAAACACGTTAGGTGGGCTACGCTTCTGAAGTAAACCGATTCTTCAGCAATGATGATAAGGATTTGTTTTTATATTCACAACACATTTCACTGCTATACCTGCGTCTTTATCAAGTGAAAATAAACTAATAGTTTGCTGTTCTTGTGTTTCAAGGGGAATCAGTTTTCTGTGGATCAAATTTTTGGAGATAATGTAAGAAAATCGGCAAATTTGAAAAGAGTTACTTATTTCTAGTTGTGGGTTGTGGTATTTAATATCTCCAGAGATCTAGAGTGGTGAGTAATATTAATAATTACTGCTCATAAATCTTCTAGAATTTAGAACTGGAAAATGGTAAAAGAAAAGTCTTACCTTATGTTGTTCAGAATTAATCCATGGGTAGGATCTCCATGTTTTTTAATTCTTAGCTCTGTTACCTGCTTCTCCACCCACAACCATCCAGCTGAATGATGACATTCTGCGTTTTTGCAGCTGGCACTAGAGGGCGCTCTCTGACTAATGCAGCCCCCATTTGTACCTTTAAGGCAGACACAGAAACTTTTTCTATGAGAACCTTGTAACCACAGGTGTTGAAAAAAGATGCAGAGTTTACATAATAGACATCTGTATATATCGCTAGTCAAGGAGCTCCTCCTAGTGGTGGCTACTTGAAACCTATATTTTATCATACGAATCCTAACATGAAAATAAAATGAGCATTTACCCTACTGCAAATAAAGGTTCACACTGGCCAATAAACAAACAAAACCGAAGATAAAAATAAAATGAGCATATACCCTGTTGTCTAAATACCTTATGTTATTTATATGAACTATTGCTTTTTACTCATTTATTTACAGGAGGGTATATGGTCTGTTTAGTTTTAGCTTGGGTTGTTTAATGGCTTGTGTGAACATGCTCTTATACTTTGCATGTATACCAACTTAGAATTTTATCATGTTAGTTTATGACTGTGTGCACAATTCAACTGTGTAAAAACAGAGATTTGAAATATTATATATATATATATATATATATATATATATACTGTATAGTATATATACAGTGTGTCCACCCATATCCTGTCCACCGTCATTAACTTGAGCACGGCGGCAGCTATAGGCATAGAAGTGGTGTCTAGGTATAGTAAAGTAGCCATGTGCTACGCAATGAAACCACCTATAGCGCTATCTGGTGGAAAACAACGGGGTTAGCATTTTTATCTCAAAAAACGGAACGAGATAGAGAAAAAAAGTGAATTACAAAGTTGTAGGGCATCATCAATTCAATACGAATCGACACCTTGCATACAGAAATGCTATGATATGAAACCCATGACGCCCCCAAAACATTGAATGCTGGTCACGCATATTGCGCTCATTTAACTTTGATGCTCTTGGTGGCCCCCGTCAGCTGCAATGCACATCTGGACTCTGCACAGCATACTGTATCTTGCTGCACGTTGTGCAATATGGCAGGTGCCACGTTTGCACAAGCGTCTGTGATACGTCGTCGTAGGTCCTGCAGTGTTGGTGGAGGGGTCACATACACCTGCTGTTTGATGTGACCTCACAGAAAGAAGTCCAATGGGGTCAGGTCAGGTGAGCGTGGAGGACACTCCACGCAGCCTCCATACCCAATGACTTGTAGGAAGGTCTCCATGAGGTATCGCTTCACGTCCGCAGCCTTGTGAGATTTACACATTCTAATCATAGCATTTCTGTATGCGAGGTGTCGATTCATATTGAATTGATGATGTCCTACAACTTTGTAATTCACTTTTTTCTCTATCTCGTTCCGTTTTTTAAATAAAAATGCTAACTCCGTTGTTTTCCACCAGGTGGTGCTATAGGTGGTCTCATTGCGTAGCGCATGGCTACTTTACTATACCTAGACACCACGTCTATACCTATAGCTGCCGCCATTCTCACGTTAATGGTGGTGGACAGGATATGGGCGGATACAGTGTATATATATATTTATATATATATATATATACACCGTATATATAAGAATAGGAAATATTTAGATGTGATAGAAATATATCAGAAATGGATACATGTTTCAGGTTCTTTTTTTATTATTGAACAAATAAAATCCCTTTCATCCCTGCAATGTGCCATTCTTCTAGTATTCGTCTTGGATATGTATAGATAGTTGGGTGTTGCTATTCGGGGGTGTGACCCTAAACACTGACACTATCCAATCAGAGGTCACAGTGCCAGATTGGGCTTGGACACACCCTTGTATCAAGTCAGAATGGTGACACCCAGTTGTCAATTTATTCCTACATCTCCAGGAGATATAACAGAGTGAGGGCACAATGTACCGTAAGTAAAAATGCTCCAAAATTGTTATTTTTTGGGGAATGTAAATATTTACTAAAACAGACATTTCAGAGGAGCATATACCGTATGCCCTTTTTAAAGGGAACTTGTCATCAAATAATAACCTATTGTTTAAATCAAGCTTTTATGTAATTTTTTTTATCATTTTTTTTTTTAGTTTTCATATTTAACAAAATATCTTGCGATCTTCCCACTGGCCGCTAAGTCTAATATTAAACTTCTACTTTAAAGTTGGTCATGCCCTATTTATTTATATAGATGCATTATATGAGTATGCTCTATTCTGAGCAAAGGTCATTGTGAAGGGAGGAGGAGGTGAGCTGTAACATCATCTATGGTAAATGGTGGAATCTGTGTTATCTACTGCACTTTGAAGATTTAACAGTCATTGTACAGGAGGAGGAGGTGAGCTGTGATATCACATATTGTGAATGGTGGATCCATTACTGGGTTATCTACTGTATATAGAGATGTTATCACTCATTGTACAGGAGGAAGAGGACGTGAGCTATAACATCACCTTTGTGAATGGTGGATCCTTTGCTATCTACTCTACATTGAGGTTTTATCAGTCATTGTACACTCTTGGGAAGGAGGTGAGCTGTGACATCAGCTACTGTGAATCTAATGTTCTCTACTGTATACAAAATATAATTAGTCATTTTACAGGATAAGGAGAAGGTGAGCTCTGACCTTAATCTAAACGGAGGATTATGTGTTATCTACTGTATATAGAGGTGTTATCAGTCATTGTACAAGAGGAGGAGGAGGTGAGCTGTGACATCACATTGTGAATTGAGGATTCTGTGTTGTCTGCTGTATATAGAGGTGCTACCTGGTATTGTACAACAGCAGGAGGAGGTGAGCTGTGACAGGTGGATTCTGTGTTGTCTACTGTATACAGAGGTTTTATCAGTCATTGTACAGGAGGAGGTGGTGAGCTGTGACATCACCTATAGTGAATGGTGGATTTTGTGTTGTCTACTGTATATAGAGGTGCTACCTGGTATTGTAGAAGAGGAGGAGGTGAACTGTGACATTACTTATTGTGAATTGGATCCTGTATTGTCTACTGTATACAGAGGTTTTATCAGTCATTGTACAGGAGGAGGAGGTGAGCGGTGACATCACCTATTGTGAATGGTGGATTCTGTGTTATCTACTTTATATAGAGGTGTTATCAGTCATTGTACAGAAGTGGAGAGGTAGGTGAGCTGTGACATCATCTATTGTGAATGGTGCATCCCATGTTATCTCCTGTATATAAAGGTGTCCGCAGTCATTGTATAAGACGAGGAGGAGGAGATGAGCTATGACATCACTTTCTGAGGATAGTGGATTCTGTGTTATCCACTTTATATAGAGGTGTTATCAGTCATTGTATAAGAGGAGGAGGAGGTGAGCTGTACCATCACCTCCTGTGAATGATGGAGCCTGTGTTATCTACTGTATACAGAGATTTTATCAGTCATTCTACACCAGGGGGAGGAGGTGAGCTGTGACATCCCCTATTGTGAATGGTGAATCCTGTGTTACCTACTGTATATAGAAGTGTTAGCAGTCATTGAATTGTAAATTGCTGCAGAAAATGTTGGGGCTATATAAAAATGATTATTATTATACAGGAGGAGGTGAGCTGTGACATCACCTTTCATTGTAATGCTGTCTTTGATGATGTATATCTAACCATAAGAATATGTGGAGTCTAGTCTACATCCTAGTGGTCAGTGTGAAAATGGCAAGATTTCCAATGTGTTATTTTACGGATAGTAATATGGAAAATTGAAAAAAGAAAGCCATTATCAAAAAGTTTTAAAAATGACATTTAACACCAAAATTCGATTTACACAATTGAACATTTTCTGATGACATATTCCTTTTAAGTTTATTTTTTAATCTTGCAAATAATGATGAAAATAATATGAAGCAAAAGGGGGTCTATTCCTGGAAATAAGGCAAAACGGCCAACCATGCAAATAGCTCTGTTTTCTCATGTATATTAGTTTTTGGCTCGCGCACTATAACCCCTATCATTATATGAGTAAATATTAATGTATGTGACGATATTCCTGCCGTCTCCTATGACTGCCATGTTGGACGCTTCTTGGTAAATCGTGATTACCATTCGGCAGGTATCTGACGTTCCGGGAAGGTATAATGTACAAGTCCTTGGCACGTAAACCGGCATACCATTGGGGTTTTAATACATTTTAGACAAAAGTAAATGGAGATGGAGAGGGATGCTACATTTATAAATTCAGGATTAACATAGCATTGAATAGATCTGGACCGCGCCGCGCTTTAAATTGTATTCAGAGCATCCGACTTCTGATGCCGCGGACACAAAAAGCATTTTAATTGTACATTTGGCTGCTGGAAGTGGATCTTTAAATTGCAAGGAAAAGAAAGATGGATTCATTGCATTCGGTAATCTGTAAATAGACTGACTCTCCATGAAATGTGGCATCAATTGCAGAAGCTCCCATTTAGTTTTAGTTGAATAAAGCCCGTGCTAAATACACAAATAACATCAAAACTTGCTGGATTAGAGTGGGGCAACTTGTACTTTAAATCACAATTGTCAATCATCACCCAGGATTAAGGGATATAGTTTAAAAACCTAAAAGCAAGCACTTCCTTTTAGCTGCTGCCTACTGGGCATTTTGGATTTGTGCCCAGGAATGGATTTGCTTGAAACAAGACTGCCCCCCTCCTTCCATCTGAGAGTAATGCATTAGTGCCATCTGCTACTCGGCGGCTTGGATGAGATCCGCACGAAGAGCAAATTGCAGCTCGTGTCTCAGTGTCGGCTCTGGTACTGTTCTGCGTGTAGTGTGACGTGCCTAAATGCTGTGTTATTCTAGATGATGAAGGATGGTGCAATGGTAGGAAATGTGGGCAAGTTGTCTGCTGGAAACTTGGAATGTGTATCTATCTATCTATCGCATATCTATCTATTGTAATGCTCTCAGGGTTCGCAAGGGTTAAGTGGATCCACTGGACCAAAGGCACAAATCACAGACCTGGAGGAGTGATCCTGAACGGCGAACGTGTCTCCACTGGAGGTGAAGATAGGCAAACACGCGGGTGGGTAGCCGACAAGGGCAACCACAGGGGATCACTGCACTCCAGCAGCTTGCACCACAGGTATATATGTCGCGGGCGGAGGAGGGGACGCTACGTTCACCCACTGCTCGAGTCCGGCTGCTGCTGCTGCTCACTCGGTCGGTGGCTTGAGCGGTGGGCCGGATCCCGGGGACTTGAGCGGCGCTCCTCACCCGTGAGTGAAAGGGGGGGGGTGGTTTAGGGATATTGTCCGCGACGCCACCCACGGTTGTGGTGAGGTTGTGACACCACCGCTGCTCTGAACAGGGATCCCGGGAGCGACAGGGAGCAGCTTGGATGTTGGTTCTCCCCTCTGTGGGTAGGGGGTTGGTTGTCCCGGGGCCCGGTGAGGGAGGGATGGCAGGCGGGTTACGGGGCCTGGTGAGGTGCTGGGTCGCGGGGGCAGCGCGGTGCCGCACGGCACGGTGGTACTCACTCAGCCAATGATGAATACAAAGTCTCCGGTAAAACAAACGGCTGGATGGACGGGTCCCACAGACGGCTGTGGTGTTTTTCCCCTGACCCCAGGCTGGTAGTGTAAGTCCTTTCCTGCACCTTCTTGTACGCTCCTCCTGCGCTCCGTTTTCCAGCTGGCTCCCCGGTTCGGTACCGGACGGGCCACTACCCTGTCCCGGCTACCTACGGTTCCACCAAGACTGTCTTCCCGGCTCCTGCAGACGGCCACTACCGTCTGCCTCACTGGCTACACGAGGGCCCTAGGCTCCAACCTAGGCCACAGTCTGCGTCTGCCTCTCTGCAGACCTCCTCTCTCTTCCTCTGCCTGGACTTGTCTGAGCTGGTTTTTGCCTCAGGCCAGCTAGACTCCTCGGTGGGCGTGCCTATCTGCCTGACTCCACCCACCTGGTGTGTCTGTCTGAACCCGAGGGAGGAAATCAGGTCTCACTGGGGATGACTGCTGTGAACTGCTGGGGGTGGGGGTGTGTGTGTGTGTTGTTACCTGTGGCCCCTGGCTTGTCCAGGGCGCCACATATACATAAATAGTCTCTGATAATAGGAGCAGCAGCAACTGGTATCATAGGTTCTACCGAGTGGGGTAGTTACGGTAGCAGCGGCCAAGACGAGATGAGCAGTTGCAGCAGTGATGGTCGAGATGGGTAGTTGCGGCAGCAGCGGCCAAGATGAGCAGTTGCAGCAGCGATGGTCAAGATGGGTAGTTGCGGCAGCAGCAGACGAGATGAGCAGTTGCAGCAGTGATGGTCGAGATGGGTAGTTGTGGCAGTAGCAGATGAGATGAGAAGTTGCAGCAGAGATGGGTAGTTGCGGCAACAGCAGACCAGGTGAGCAGTTGTAGCAGCGATGGTCAAGATGGGTAGTTGCGGCAGCAGACGAGATGAGCAGTTGTAGTAATGATGGCCGAGATGGGTAGTTGCGGCAGCAGCAGACGAGATGAGCATTTGCAGCAGTGATGGTCGAGATGGGTAGTTGCGGCAGCAGCAGACGAGATGAGCAGTTGCAGCAGAGATGGGTAGTTGCGGTAGCAGCAGACGAGATGAGCAGTTGCAGCAGTGATGGTCAAGATGGGTAGTTGCAGCAGCAGACGAGATTAGCAGTTGCAGCAGTGATGGTCGAGATGGGTAGTTATGGCAGTAGCAGATGAGATGAGAAGTTTCAGCAGAGATGGGTAGTTGCGGCAACAGCAGACGAGGTGAGCAGTTGTAGCAGCAATGGTTAAGATAGGTAGTTGCGGCAGTAGCGGACGAGGTGAGCAGTTGTAGCAGTGATGGCCGAGATGGATAGTTGTGGCAGTTGTAGATGAGATGAGCAGTGGCAGCAGAGATGGATAGTTGCGGCAGCAGCAGCCAAGTTGAGCAGTTGCAGTAGCGATGGCCGAGCTGGGTAGTTGCAGCAGCAGACGGTAAGGAAGGAGCGGTCAGTGTGGACAATTGCAGCAGCAGTAATAGTAGGTATAGATAGTTGCAAAAGCAGCAGAGTCGTTATGCACTTGAACACAAAAAGAGCATCAATAATACATCACACAGTGCAATAACAGCAGCAGCATAAAGGGACCTGAGAACTAGCAACATTACTAAAACGTTGCCCGGACACCTCCCTTAAGGGGAAGGTGCCTTAAATACGAGATACCTCTCGACCATAGGCCGAGAGGTACTTCCAGTTTAGGGCATTCTGGACCTTAGAAAGGGAGTGTGTCCACATATGCAACCTAAAGACACTTCAAGGAGACCTGTGTGAAGTGCACAGACCCCGGGAGTCAGGGACGAGGCAGTCACCATTGGGTATCTGGGAAGATGAGCGTTTCAGTGTCACTGCCGGGGAAGAGGGGCGAGACAGTGCGGGGATGCCGATACGGAGGTTACATCTATCAATAAATAGATCTCACACAATAACAGTCTAGGTAGGTGCTTCCTTTTTAGATAGTGGTGCTCATATCAAAGAGTGGCATGCCCAAATTCTCAATAATAATACGAGATCGGGACTCACATTCTTTGTCTCTTCTTCCAAAATTTATTTTCTCAAATTTTAGCAGCCACAAATACAATGATGCGTTTCAGCTTGTCTCCTCAAGCCTTTATCATATAGTATACTATCTGAGAAGAGCTTGAGGAGCCAAATGTGAAACGCGTCATTTTATTTGTGACTGCTAAAATTTGAGAAAATAAATGTTGGAGGAAGAGACAAAGAATGTGAGTGAGGATCTAAATAGATAGATAACGATAAAGGGAAGAATAGATTTTATAAAGAGAAATTGTAAAATAGATTTATTTAAAGAAATGTTATGATATACAGGATACAGTGAGATGTATTATTGGGAGAGAAGTACAAAGGGGCTGCTGATAAGTCTTTGGCTTTGTTATTTTTTTTTTGTTTTTATGGTAACAAATGTTACATCACATGAAAGCCTTATGTGTCTAATATATGTTTTAAAAATTTTGTGTTTGTTGCTTATGGCAACAGTGTTCTACGCACGCGGGAAAACAAAATGGCGGAGTCTAATGCGATATTCACAGCAACTGAGAGCAGAGGAGTGATAAAATACTTGTTTCTGCAAAGAAAGTGCGCGAATGATATTTATGGTGATATGTCGCAGACATTGGGGGGATCAATGCCCTTCATATTCCACAGATAAGAACTGGGTTGCCAAATTTATAACGGGCCACTTCAGCCCCAATGATGAGGAACGTCCTGGACGACCGAGAGGGGTTGTTGCGGAGATCGTCGATGCTGTGCACAACCTCATACTGGAGAATCCACGAATTTCAGCTAAAGCAATAGCAGACATCATGGGGATTTACCGTGAACGTGTTTGTGTCATTATCCATGAATATTTGGACATGAGGAAGCATGGGCGTACCCAACGAGGAGCAGGGGGGGGCAGCTGCCCCCCCTAGAAGCAGGAGCACGGTGTAGTGGGCCAGTGCCTGTAGTGGGCCGCTGTTTCTGCAGCCACCGGCACTGGCGCGCTGCTCAGCAGTGTGTACATGCCGGGCACACTAGCTGTAGCAGGAGGCAGCATGCTGTGCTGTGTCGGGCCTGCTGTGTGACAGTGTGCTTGGCATGCACACAGTGCAGAGGAGCGCAGCGGAGCCGGTGACTGCAGCTTCCTCCTTCCATTCCTATTCAAATGTATTTGCGTCTTTCAGATGTAAATACATTTGAACAGCGCGCCGGGACGGGGCCCCGCCCCTGACGTGCAGCAACGTGATGTGATCAGCACCTTGCTGACATCATCACAGTGCTGCGAGCGCCGGGACACAGGAGACATCAGGATCAGGAAGCGGTAAGCGCTCCATGGAGGAGCCGAAGAGACAGGTTTAATTAATGGGGATGAGTGGGGAGGGGCTGAGGACACATAACGGGGAACATTTGTGAAAGAGACACAGCTTTGTGACAGGCAGAGGAGAAGCACTGTATTCCGAGGGAGGGGGGGAGGCAGGAGTGTGTAGTTATCGGGTAGTGTAATTTGTGTTTGCAGGGGGTGATGGGGGGTGCAATGTATTATGTCTGGGGAGGGGGTAATGGAGGGTGCATTGTATTGTGTGTGTGTGTGTGGAGGGGTATCGGGGGGGTACATTGTAGTGTGTGTGTATAGGGGTGATGGGGGGTGCATTGTGTGTGTAGGGGGTGATGGGGGGTGCAGTGTGTGTGTGTGTGTGTGTGTAGGGGGTGATGGGGATGTATTGTGTGTGTGTAGGGGTGATGGGGTGTGTATTGTGTGTAGGGGTGATGGGGAGTTGTATTGTGTGTGTGATGGGGGGTGCATTGTGTGTGTGTAGGGGTTGATGGGGGGTGCATTGTATTGTGTGTGTGTGTGTTTAGGGGGTGATGGGGGGTGCATTGTATTGTGTGCTTGGGGGTGTGTGTAGGGGGTGATGGGGGGGTGCATTGTGTGTGTGTAGGGGTGATGGGGGGTGCATTGTGTGTGTATGTGTGTGTGGGGGGTGTAATGGGGGTGCATTGTAGTATGTGTGTGTGTGTGTGTGGGGGGGGGAGTGTGTATAGGGGGTGATGGGGGGTGCATTGTGTGTGTAGGGGGTGATGGGGGGTGCATTGTGTGTGTGTGTAGGGAGTAATGGGGGTGCATTGTAGTGTGTGTGTGTAGGGGGTGATGGGGGGATGTATTGTGTGTGTAGGGGGTAATGGAGTTTGCATTGTATTGTGTGTGTTTGTGTGTGTGAGGGTAATGGGGGTGCTGTGTGTGTGTGTGTTTGGGGGGGTGCATTGTATTGTGTGCGTGGGGAGATGGTAATGGGGGGGCATGGTATTTGTGTGTGTGTATGTAGTGGGGATGTATTGTATTGTGTGGGGGGAAGGAGGGGTAATGGAGCGTGCATTGTAGTGTGTGTGTGTGTGTGTGTGTGTGTGTGTGTGTGTGTGTGTGTGTGTGTGTGTGTGTGTGTGTGGAGAGGGGCGCGGAGTCATTAATCGAGCTATAATTACATTTAATTCTTTTAAAATTTTCGTTTCATTCAACAACTTTTCCGTTCTAATATTTTACAGCCTGAACGACCATGGCTTGCCCCCCCCCTAGTTTTGATCCTGGGTACGCCCATGTGAGGAAGCTTCTGCAAAGTGGGTCCACAAATGTCTGACAACAGCTCAGAGAAGCAGCGAGTGAAAACTACCCGGTCCATTTGTCAGCGTTTCTGGACTGATAAGAACTTCCTGGATTGACTAGTCACTATGGATGTGTAGCTCCCCTGAGACCCTCAGGGCACTACAAGAAACTGCATCCTCTTGGGGATGCAGGACCTACCTCCTGGGACCTGGATTAACAGTGCAGATACCACCAAAGCACAATTAAATCCTAGTATCCACTTCACACCAGGCATAGAAGGGTTAACAAGAGGGATTAGATAGGAGGAGTCAGGAGAGAGTGAGAGGAGAGTGTGGCGCACGGAGAGGTGTGCGGACGTGCCTGAGCTGGGTCCGTGCAACGGTGACCCCAGGCGCATGGGAGAGAGGTCACCAGGACGGGTACCGGAGATACCGCTGGGACCGGAGCACGAACGGGGCACAGGGCCCTCAAACGGTTTGATAAATACTTGCCCGGTGAGGACACTTTCACGGACTTCACCGAACCAAATAATCTGGGGGCATCAGCAGTAAACTAGGAACGGCTGCGTGGTCTTCCGCAAAATACCTTGCAGCTATCATATTACATGGTATTGTGCAGCCAATCAATAAGGACAATCACAGCCTGTATAAAAATCGAGGTAGGGAATGCAGCAGCTATTTTAGGGTGATTTAGGATGCTGAGAAGATGTCAGAGCTTCCAGCTCAGCAATAGAGATAGAATGAGAAAACCCTAACTGCAGGATTGAAGAAGATCAGTATGGTAGTGTTGGAATTCTACAGAGATTCAATTAATAGAGTAGAGAGAGATAGAAGAGATGCCAGCAGCAGTGCCACAGTCCGTGTCATTGATCGTTGATTTGGTATAGCTGGCATCAGACCTGCTGCATTTCAATTACACAATTTTTTTCTTTATTCAGAATGCACTGGAATGCAGCAGCAAGGCAACACAATACTTTTTACAGAAAAAAAAATCTGAAAACCAAGTCATAGAGGTGCGGTTGCTAGTCACAAGCAACTGTTCTGAGTTTTCACATTTCTTCTTCAATCCCTTTTTGTTTTGTAAAAATACAAAATAAAATTATTCAAACTCCATATATTTAACTGTGAATATATGGCATATCACTCATCTCATTATTTAATATCCACAGCTACAATCTATATGGTCAAAAGCCTGTATGTACCGAAGCGCAAATTATATTAAGAGATGCAAGACAATATAGAAAAATAAAAAGTCAATCACTATTAAGTAATAAATATTATAACAAGACCACATATTATTAAAATTGTAAGAAGTAGCATTATGAGTATAATATATTTGTAATCAGTGTTTGGCGAACTAAGTGCGTTGATGACCTTTTTTTTAGCGGTGTGTTATATGCCAGACTTCCCACTATTTCAACTTTACTTACTTTGGCTTTACCTGTTGCTTACTCCCATTTACACCTGAGTTATTTACACCTATACAGTACAGACCAAAAGTTTGGATACACCTTCTCATCTCTAGAACAACTATAAAGAGGAGACTTTGTGCAGCAGGCCTTCATGGTAAAATAGCTGCTAGGAAACTACTGCTAAGGACAGGCAACAAGCAGAAGAAGCAGAAGAGACTTGTTTGGCCTAAAGAACACAAGGTATGGACATTAGACCAGTGGAAATCTGTGCTTTGGTCTGATGAGTCCAAATTTGAGATCTTTGGATCCAACCACCGTGTCTTTGTAGAAAAGGTGAACGGATGGACTCTACATTGCTGGTTTCCACCGTGAAGCATGGAGGAGGAGGTGTGACAGTATGGGGGTGCTTTGCTGGTGACACTGTTGGGGATTTATTCAAAATTGAAGGCCTACAGAACCAGCATGGCTACCACAGCATCTTGCAGCGGCATGCTATTCCATCCGGTTTGCGTTTAGTTGGGCCATCATTTATTTTTCAACAGGACAATGACCCCAAACACACCTCCAGGTTGTGTAAGGGCTATTTGACTAAGAATAAGAGTGATGGGGTGGTACGCCAGATGACCTGGCCTCCACAGTCACCAGACCTGAACCAAATCGAGATGGTTTGGGGTGAGTTGGACCGCAGAGTGAAGGCAAAAGGGCCAAAAAGTGCTAAGCATCTCTGGGAACTCCTTCAAGACTCTTGGTGACTACCTCTTGAAGCTCATTAAGAGAATGCTAAGAGTGTGCAAAGTAGTAATCAAAGCAAAAGGTGGCTACTTTTGAAGAACCTAGAATATAAGACATATTTTCAGTTGTTTCACACTTTAAGTATTTCATCCCACATGTTTTAATTCATAGTTTTGCTGCCTTCAATGTGAATCTACAATATTTAGAGTCATGAAAATAAAGAAAACTCATTGAATGAGAAGGTGTGTCTAAACTTTTGGTCTGTACTGTACCTCTAATGTGACACATCTTCTGGACATGTAAGATTGTGCAGGGCTCATCTTGAATGTATTTTTTCACGTGCCCCCCCTCCCAAGTTTCTCCTCTAATTCTTCACTCTCTGTTGTGTCTCACAATTTTAATAACTTGTTGTCTTCTTCCAATCTTTATTACTTAATAATGTGATAAAACGTTTTAGTTTTCTATATTGCCTTGCATCTCTTTGTTTTGTGACAACACTTGTCTCAGTCACAGCATAATGATGTTAAATCTGACAGCGACACAGTCAGTTTGTGTCAATATTCTGCACACAATGGTTTGCTTGATCAAAAATGACTAAAAGAGGGATCATTTTTGGACTGTTCTTAATTTAGAAAAAAAAATACAGCTTGTGAGGCATTCCGGAACTGCCGCTGACCAGCAGCATCCTATGGACCCTCGTTCAGAGAATATTCTCAGAACCATACTCCATAGGAATCGATATGTATCGCTGGACAATACTCCACTAGATTACGTTGGAACTTCCAGGATTTCTTTTTATTTAACAAAAAGGTGAACGTGGGAGAGTGGGGAAGTCTTTATTTCCCAATTAGATTACGTTGGAATTTTGATTATTTTTTTTATTCAATAAATTGGTGAACGATAGAGTGTGGGTGAGTGTTTATTCAAATAAACTATTTTTTTCTTGTTTTTATGTGTGGGGGGGTTTTTAACTCCACACTTGCCTGATTAGTAATTGGGGTGTCTGATAGATGCCTTTCCATTATTAACACTCAGCTTGATGCCAGCTGTCAATTCACAGCTAATATTAACCCCAAAAGTATTACCCTGATTGCCATCACATCAGGGCAATTGGGAAGAACCAGGCAAATCACCAGAATTGGCACATCTAATTAATGCACCATTTCTGGGGCCACTGTGGGCTGCTATTTTTAGGCTGAGAAGGACCAAATAACATATAACCTCAAACCCTAGTTAAATTGTACATTTTTATTGATATTCATTAAAAATCCCAAATTTACCACAAAAACACAAAAATAACACACTGGATCAGGTGAACCTTGCTTGTAATTACTCAATTTTTGGAGCAACAAGGAAATAGAGGGAAGGTGTTGGGTGGGAGGGGAACCCTGATGACCCTAGATGGAGAGGATATATCCCTACCTGACAATGGAGGGTATGACACCATAAGTTACCGGGCTCCCCCGTTCCACGTCGACTTTCCCTCTCCCTGACCCTAATATAAGAGTTGACAGGGAAGGGAAGGTCCTATTCAATTAGTACAACTGCACATATAATACAATTAAGCAGTTATACCCCACTTCCCCACTCCTGATCCAGAAAAAATACAACTCTGGATCAGGAGTGGGGAAGTATTATTTGGGGATATAACTGCTTAATTGTATTATATGTGCAGTTGTACTAATTGAATAGTATCTTCCCTTCCCTGTCAACTCTTATATTAGGGTCAGGGAGAGGGAAAGTCGACGTGGAGCGGGGGCGCCGGTAACTTATGGTGTCATACCCTCCGTTGTCAGGTAGGGATATATCCTCTCCATCTAGTGTCATCCGGGTTCCCCTCCCAACCAACACCCTCCTTCCCTCTATTTCCTTGTTGCTCCAAAAATTGAGTAATTACAAGGTTCACCTGATCCAGTGTGTTATTTTTGTGTTTTTGTGTTAAATTTGGGATTTTTAATGAATATCAATAAAAATGTACATTTTAACTAGGATTTGAGGTTATGTTAGCCCTCCAAGTACTCTACCCATTACATATATTTTGTTAGAGAAGGACTAAATAACCATAACCAGGGTGTTTTCCATTAGACAAATATATATCTATATTTTTTTATTAAGTAACTGTATATTACTAATGGTTCTGCTCACCTCTGCTTCATCAAAAAGCCAATGTTCACATTTGGAATATCCTTTGTCCTTTCCAGCCTGATAATACCAACTCCCAGCTGTCTGCTTTGCCTTGGCTGGTTATCAAAAATAGAGGGTCCCCATGGCATTTTTTTAGATTATTTATTTAAAAATTTAAAAAAATGTTTTGGGATCTGCTCTCTTTATTTTATAACAAATGTAAAGCTGACAGCTGAGGGTTGCAGCCCACAGTTGTCTGCTTTACTTGCACTGGTTGTTAAAAATAGGTGGGAGCCCATGTCATTTTCTTTTTTCTATTTCTTTATTGTTCACTGGAGCCTACAGGCATTTTCTGCATGTAATGAAGCTTGTTGATTGGCTGTGCTGAAAAAGTAAAGTAAATGATTCTACACATCCTTTAAATTGAATATAAAGCAGCAGATGTGACCCAATCGTGGACATCGCAAGTGCTCAATTGATGTTTTGTGTTTATTTTGAATCCAAGGGACTCCAAAAATTACTTGTAAATAATAGGGAAACGTTAATATGTTTAAGATCCTGAGGAGGTGACATCAGCATAAAAGCCTGGAATGGACCCAGTGATTGGCCCCATTTGTTGCCTTGTACTACTGTGATGATGTTCCACCATTCCTAAGGGTGCTTTACATGCTGCGACATCGCTAGCGATTGCTAGCGATGTCGCGAGCGATAGCACCCGCCCCCGTCGTTAGTGCGATATGTGGTGATCGCTGCCGTAGCGAACATTATCGCTACGGCAACGTAACACGCACATACCTGTTCTGCGACGTTGCTGTTGCTGCCGAACAATCCCTCCTTCAAGGGGGAGGTGCGTTTAGCGTCACAGCGACGTCACAAAACGGCCGTCCAATAGAAGCGGAGGGGCGGAGATGAGCGGGCGGAACATGCCGCCCACCTCCTTCCTTCCTCATTGCCGGTGGACGCAGGTAAGGAGATGTTCGTCGTTACTGCGGTGTCACACATAGCGATGTGTGATGCCGCTAGAACGACAAACAACCAGCGGCATGCACCACCAACGATATTTGGAAAGGGAGCGACGTGTTAATGATCAACGATTTTTGCCTCTTTTGCGATTGTTGATCGTCGCTCCTAGCTGTCACACGCTGCGATGTCGCTACCGGCGCCGGTTGTGCGTCACTAACGACGTGACCCCGACGATATATCGGTAGCGATGTCGCAGCGTGTAAAGCAACCTTAACAGAGCTGTTTGTGGTTTTTCCAATTCCGTCACCAAGCTGATTTTGGAGTCCATATGAGAGCTGTGACCAGGGCTGTATTTTGCCTTCGTGCTGCCCTAGGCACTTTAAGTGGTCGCGCCCCTTAGTGACAACGTAACACTGAGTTTTCGCACACGACATCTGTGTAAGGCAGATCTACTCTGTAAAACACTTGAAAAAGTATCAATGAGAAACGAAGGGCACTACCCCCCCCCCAATGGGGATCACCACGGACACATCAAAACATAGCATGAGTATAAATTATACCCACCACACCTTCCTCAATTATGAAATATGATCTGCACATTGTCCTCACATCATGCTGCCCCCTCCTCTCAATGTCCCATGCATGCTGCCCCCTCCTCCCAATGTCCCATGCATGCTGCCCCTTCCTCACAATGTCCCATGCATGCTGCCCCCTCCTCACAATGTCCCATGCATGCTGCCCCCTCCTCACAGTGTCCCATGCATGCTGCCCCCTCCTCACAATGTCCCATACATGCTGCCCCCTCCTCACAATGTCCCATGCATTCTGCCCCCTCCTCCCAATGTCCCATGCATGCTGCCCCCTCCTCACAGTGTCCCATGCATGCTGCCCCCTCCTCACAATGTCCCATGCATGCTTCCCCCTCCTCACAATGTCCCATGCATGCTTCCCCCTCTTCACAGTGTCCCATGCATGCTGCCCCCTCCTCACAATGTCCCATGCATGCTGCCCCCTCCTCACAATGTCCCATACATGCTGCCCCCTCCTCACAATGTCCCATGCATGCTGCCCCCTCCTCACAGTGTCCCATGCATGCTGCTCCCTCCTCACAATGTCCCATGCATGCTGCCCCCTCCTCATAATGTCCCATGCATGCTGCCCCCTCCTCACAGTGTCCCATGCATGCTGCTCCCTCCTCACAATGTCCCATGCATGCTGTCCCCCCTCACAATGTCCCATGCATGTTGCCCCTCCTCCCAATGTCCCATGCATGTTGCCCCTCCTCCCAATGTCCCATGCATGCTGCCCCCTCCTCACAATGTCCCATGCGTGCTGCCCCCTCCTCACAATGTCCCATGCATGCTTCCCCCTCCTCACAATGTCCCATGCATGCTTCCCCGTCCTCACAATGTCCCATGCATGCTGCCCCCTCCTCACAGTTTCCCATGCATGCTGTTCCCTCCTCACAGTGTCCCATGCATGCTGCCCCCTCCTCACAATGTCCCATACATGCTGCCCCCTCCTCACAATGTCCCATGCATTCTGCCCCCTCCTCCCAATGTCCCATGCATGCTGCCCCCTCCTCACAGTGTCCCATGCATGCTGCCCCCTCCTCACAATGTCCCATGCATGCTTCCCCCTCCTCACAATGTCCCATGCATGCTTCCCCCTCTTCACAGTGTCCCATGCATGCTGCCCCCTCCTCACAATGTCCCATACATGCTGCCCCCTCCTCACAATGTCCCATGCATGCTGCCCCCTCCTCACAGTGTCCCATGCATGCTGCCCCCTCCTCACAGTGTCCCATGCATGCTGCTCCCTCCTCAGTTTCCCATGCATGCTGTTCCCTCCTCACAATGTCCCATGCATGCTGCCGCTCTCCATGAGCTCCTAATGCTGTCTTCCTCTTTTTCATAATGACACCTCCATGCTGCCCCATTCATCATACTAAGACCACCACACTAACGCTTATGCTGACTCTTGATATTGACTCCCCTACATTGCTCCACTCCATACTGAGCCCACACATGCTGACCCTTCTCCATAATGAGCTCCCAATGCTGCCCCCCTCTCATTCTGAGTCCTTACACTCCCCCCCATCGATTTTGTCATTGCACTATCCCTCAACCCTTGTCCTCTGTCTCTAGGATTGGCCCCTCTCTCCCATTCCCCCAGCAGCAGCCGCTCTCCCCCGCCTTCACCAGCAGCCTCTCCCCCAGCTTCAGCCTCTCTCCCCCCAGCCCCCCCAGCTTCAGCCTCTCTCCCCCCAGCCTCCCCCAGCTTCAGCCTCTCTCCCCCAGCCTCCCCCAGCATCAGCCTCACTCCTCCCATCCTCCCCCAGTATCAGCCTCCCCCAGCATCAGCCTCCCCCCTCCCAGCCTCTCCCAGTATCAGCCTCCTCCAGCATCAGCCTCTCTCCTCCCAGCCTCCCCCAGCATCAGCCTCCCCCAGCATCAGCATCTCTTCTCCCAGCCTCCCCCAGCAGCAGCCGCTCTCCCCCGCCTTCACCAGCAGCCTCTCCCCCAGCTTCAGCCTCTCTCCCCCCAGCCCCCCCAGCTTCAGCCTCTCTCCCCCCAGCCTCCCCCAGCTTCAGCCTCTCTCCCCCAGCCTCCCCCAGAATCAGCCTCACTCCTCCCATCCTCCCCCAGTATCAGCCTCCCCCAGCATCAGCCTCCCCCCTCCCAGCCTCTCCCAGTATCAGCCTCCTCCAGCATCAGCCTCTCTCCTCCCAGCCTCCCCCAGCATCAGCCTCCCCCAGCATCAGCCTCTCTTCTCCCAGCCTCCCCCAGCATCAGCCTCTCTTCTCCCAGCCTCCCCCAGCATCAGCCTCTCTCCTCCCAGCCTCCCCCAGCATCAGCCTCCCCCTCCCAGCCTCCCCCAGCATCAGCCTCCCCCAGCATCAGCCTCTCTCCTCCCAGCCTCCCCCATCATCAGCCTCCCTCAGCATCAGCCTCCCTCCTCCCAGCCTCCCCCAGCATTAGCCTCTCTCCTCCCAGCCTCCCCCAGCATCAGCCTCCCCCAGCATCAGCCTCTCTCTTCCCAGCCTCCCCCAGCATCAGCCTCCCTCAGCATCAGCCTCCCTCCTCCCAGCCTACCCCAGCATCAGCCTCTCTCCTTCCAGCCTCCCCCTCCCAGCCTCCCTCAGCATCAGCCTCCCTCCTCCCAGCCTCCCCCAGCATCAGCCTCCCCCAGCATCAGCCTCTCTCCTCCCAGCCTCCCCCAGCATCAGCCTCTCTCCTTCCAACCTCCCCCTCCCAGCCTCCCCCAGCATCAGCCTCTCTCCTCCCAGCCTCCCCCAGCATCAGGCTCTCTCTTCCCAGCCTCCCCCAGCATCAGCCTCCCTCAGCATCAGCCTCCCTCCTCCCAGCCTCCCCCAGCATCAGCCTCTCTCCTTCCAGCCTCCCCCTCCCAGCCTCCCTCAGCATCAGCCTCCCTCCTCCCAGCCTCCCCCAGCATCAGTCTCCCCCAGCATCAGCCTCTCTCCTCCCAGCCTCCCCCAGCATCAGCCTCTCTCCTCCCAGCCTCCCCCAGCATCAGCCTCTCTCTTCCCAGCCTCCCCCAGCATCAACCTCCCTCAGCATCAGCTTCCCTCCTCCCAGCCTCCCCCAGCGTCAGCCTCCCTCCATCCCAGCCTTCCGCAACATCAGCCTCCCCCCTCCCAGCCTCCCCCAGCATCAGACTCTCTCCTCCCAGCCGCCCCCAGTATCAGCTTCTCTTCCCCCAAGTCTCCCCCAGTATCAGCCTCTCTCCTCCCACCCCATACGCAGATCTCCAGTCTGCATTAGAGACACACCCACGCTCCTTATGAATCTTCAGCTCTGCGAGCACTTACCTGCTCCAGGGCCCGCCGTCATCTTCCTGGCTCACGTGAGTATCCTCTTCTGACACCGGCTTCCATCGCGGCGTCCTCTGTGGCGTCCTGCTGTGAGCTCTGCATGTGAAATCCACACAGCATTGGACGCAGCACAGAGGAAGGAGCTGATTGGCGTGCCTGTGACCCCGGAAGTGCAGGCGCCGGCAGTTCCGGGGTCAATCAGCTCTCTGTGCCCGGCCGCCGCAGTTTGTCTGCATTCGCGTCTTAATTGATGCGGATACAAATAAATAAAGGTGCGCCTCTCCCCCCTCCCCCCTCCGAAAATACAGCGGATTTAATGAATGTGTAAAAAAAAAAAAATTTTTTTTTTTTAAACTGCTAGTAGGTGCCGCCCCCTGCATCCTGCCGCCCTAGGCACGGGACCACGGGTGCCTAATGGTAAATACGGCCCTGGCTGTGACCCAGATGCACCTTTTGAATTTTTTTAACTGAGTTTTATTT
Source organism: Anomaloglossus baeobatrachus (assembly GCF_048569485.1). Classification (NCBI taxonomy): domain Eukaryota; kingdom Metazoa; phylum Chordata; class Amphibia; order Anura; family Aromobatidae; genus Anomaloglossus; species Anomaloglossus baeobatrachus. The sequence goes on along the minus strand of NC_134364.1, from coordinate 48,867,414 downwards.
TGTGTCTTTTGCACCAAATTCATCTGATTATCGCACATGCTGATGAATTTAGCGTACAATCAAAGATGCTCTTTTTTTTTTCTTCCCATTCTTGTGATCCTTTACAATGTTGCACGTTTGTGTTCATCTGTGCAAGAATAAATTAGACAGATTTTGTACTCAGCTTGGGTACTAGGCTCCACTCTGCAAAATATTGCAACATCTGAAAAAGTTGCTAAAAATTAAATATAGATAAGCCATACTTATGTGACGCCCTGGACTAGCCAGGGGTCACAGACTGCAACAACATACACACACCCCACCCTAGGCAGTTACAGCAGTCAAACAAAAATCCTTGTTGCCTCCCTCCAGGGGCTGATGTCCACACCAGGTGGGGTGGAGCCAGGCGGTTGGCCCCGCCCATCGAGGAGTTCACAGTCCTGGAGACGGGAAAAGGAGCAGTGGAGTTTAGGAGTTTGAAGTGAGAGGAGTAAACTACTGCGGTGTCTGGGTCGGAGCAAGGTTGGCAGACAGTGGTGGCCGTCTGCAGTAGTGACGGACCTCCGCAGAACCGTAGGACCGGGGCTGGGCGGTGGCCCACCGGTACCGAACCAGGGACCGGAGTGAAGTTAAGCACACAGGCAGGGCCATCGGAACCCGACCAGGCTTGGAGCCGCCAGCAACAGTCAAATACCGAGTGTGACTGGAACCCCAGGGGTTTCCTAACAACCCAAGTCCTGTTAGGAACCAAGTCCCGCTCACACTTTGAGGATATAAAGCCACCGCCAAGGCTAGAGATCCAAGGGCCAGCGCCTGCGGGCAAAAGGGCTCCTACGGCATCTATACGCCGGGGAGCAGACTACCGTGTGGGAAGCCATCGGAGTCATTACAGTACACAGGTGCAGGGAAAGACAGCCACCATCAGCCGTCCGGGGAGAGCACAACATCAGCACTGCAGCCGGCTGCGGGACCCGTCCATCCGGCCGTTTGGTTTACCAAAGACTTTGTCATCAGTTGTCTGAGTGAGTACACCAGTGCCTTCCGGCACCGCGCTGCGCTGTCCCTGCAACCCTGCACCCCACCAGTCAAGCCTCCCCGTCACACCATCGGGCCCCGGGAGCACCAACCCCCCTACCCATGGAGGGGATAACATCCTCGCTGCCTCCTGTCATCTCCCCGGGATCCCGGTCATGAGCAGCGGTGGTGCCATCATCACCACAAACCGTGGGTGGCGTCACGGACAATCTACCCAAACCAATCATCCCCCCTTTCACTCACGGACGAGGAGCGCCGCTCGAGTCCCCGGATCCGGCCCACTGCTCGAGCCACCGAGCAGCAGCGCCGGACCCGAGCGTTAGTGAGCGCAGCGCCCCGCCGCCCGCGACACTTACATTGTATAATTGTAATAGGGTGTCCTGTTCCCTGCCGACCCTGAAGACGTCGTGCTTTTTAGATGTGCGGTTAAAGAAATTTTATTGGCTTGTGTATTTTTAGGTGTAATGTTTGATAATGTGAAAGGTCAAAATGCCTTATCATGTGGGTTATATCATAGTACAGCCAGCTACCACAAGATGGCAATGGGCTCCTTAGTGGGGAAGGGAGGCTCGGATAGAAGGTATAGTGGCAGTACTGATAGGGTTATCTGAATAGGCCCGGCCCACGGTGAAAAGATATAGGAGAAGACATTTTCTTGTTTTACAGGGAACCTGTCACTAGATTTGGTGACTATAAGCTGCGGCCACAACCAGTGGGCTCTGATATACAGCATTATAGAATACTGTATATAAGAGCCCAGGCCGCTGTGTAGAATGTAAAAAACACTTTATAATTTTCACCTAAACGGTCCCTGCAGTGGAGTTGGGTCATATAGGCGTCTCCATTCTCCGGTGCCGGCGCATCCTCTTTTGGCCATCTTTGTCGTCCTTCTTCTGAAGCCAGGGTGCATAACGCATCCTACATCATCCACACTTGCCGGCATTTAGGTCCGGAGAAGGTGTTATCGGTAAGTGTTTATGACGTAAGACGCGTCATGCACAAAGGTTTCAGAAGGAGGACAAAGATGGCCGAAAGAGGTGACGCCTGCAGCGGAGAATGAAGATGCCCATATGACCCAACTCCACAGCAGCGGCGGTTTAGGTGAGTATTATAAAGTGATTTTTACATTCTACACAGCGGCCTGGGCTCTTATGTATAGCATGTTAGAATGCTGTATATAAGGGATCACTGGTGGTGGCCGCAGCTTATAGTAAATCTGGTGACAGGTTCCCTTTAAGGAGATGATGAGCCAGTGAGTACTGACAAGAGAAAGGATCTGCAGGGTCGGATGAAGCAGAGTGGAGTGAGTGTTGTGGAGATGACAGACAGAAGGCAAAGGAGTAAAGGGAGAGAAGAAGAAGATAAAGTAGAAGGGGAGTTCTTCTGCAGCAAGGTGTAATTCCAGGCTGAAGGAGTGAAGGAGGAGGGCGCCCCTTTCTTAGGCCACCAGCTACTAGTGTGAAGGTAGCCTGGGCTATAAATTGTTTGTTCAAATGTAATAAGATTATCTGTGTATGTAAATAATCAAAATATAGATGTAGTTGTATAATTATCTGTGTGTCTATATGACAATTGCACAGATGCCATAATATGATTCTAAGCTGTATGTTCAAGAAAGGGTTAACCAAGGACGAATGGACAAATGTACAAACAATGAACAGAGAAGGTATTCATGCTTATCAGTGGTTTCACAAAAAGAGAGAATGTATTATCCGTGGGATGAAATGTGGGTTTCCATGTCCCTACGCACCTCCCTGTACTGTTTCGATGTGTGTGTGAAAAGATAGATTGATACTTTTGTACATGTTTGAAGGTTGAAATGTAATGCTCATATCTGAGCAATTGAATACACGAGTTCAGACGCAAGCCTGAGCTCAATCAGAGAACATGTCCTGTGTTCATTGATTATTGAGTCTCATAATATCTGTACAGATAGCTAATTTGGCCCATACCTCTGGATTTTCCCTGAACTAAGACCCCATTAGCAGTCTTACCCAAATTTCTCCCTTGACACTAGTACCAGTGGGAACACTAGCATAGTGGGGGCATCAGGAGTTCAGCAGCTGATTGAAAGCCAAGCCATCATGTTTATTGACTGGGTCAGAGAGGAGAGGGTAAGCTGCTCCTTGGTTCCCGAAACTGCAGAGCCGGGTTCAGGAAGGAAAATATTGTTTGTGAATAATGTTGATGCAAAGTCTGCATTGAAGAAATAGAAATTGTCTGCCAACAAGCTGTTTAGTAAAGTTAAGAGAGTTTTAACTGTGGCGCCCCAGGATCTGGTTGCCATAACAGTGTTGCCCCTCCAAAGGGTTAATGCTGAGCCTGGAGGTAATTAGGGAAGTCTATTGGCCAGTAAGTACCAACATTCAACACCGTTTCTCCCTCAGGCCAGCAGGGGGAGCTCTAAACCTGGAGTTCCAGGGAGGATCCCTTAAGCCCTGACCTGGGGGAGGAGTTAGTTAGTCTGTGAAGAGAGTTCAAGGAGAGAGGAGTTTGAGTAGTGCAGGTTTGCGAGCTGGGGCCTGGAGCTAAGATAGCTCAGCCCAGAAAAGCAGGATCTGCAGAGAGGCACAGAGAGAAGATTCTAGGGGAGAACTGGTCAGAACCGGTTCGCCTCAGAAGAACACACTGAAAATTAGACATTGGAGTCTGTGGTTGCCAGGTAGTTAGATCCCCCAGTAACCGAATCCGAAGGGCAGGAGGACTGTAGGTCTCCTGGCCCCCAAAACAACCCGAAGGTACAGCTGCATTACCAGGGCCCGGTGTGGACTCCAGCTGAGAAGCATCAGAGAGGGCCTGCGCAGCCTATCCTACGGGAACGGGACGTACCACAAGTCCCAGCAGAGAAAGGGCTTCAGTTAAACCAATGTTGCGGGGTCCTGTAAAAGAAAAGAAAGAGTAAAGAGAAGGCCTCAATACTCAACTGGCCAAGGAGATAACCCCAAATGCTTCCAGGCCGACCGGATCACCACCACCACCTGTATCGGTCTCCCAGGACTGCACCGTTTGTCGCAGAGTAAAAGAAGGTAAAGAGACTGCTGTTTGTGTCTGTTCCTTTCACTGCCCTGTCGGCATCATTCACAAAACCACCATAGACTCTTACAAGCACTAACGGTTGCCCCGGGGTACCGCTCCACCTGTGGGGAGCAGAACCACCATAGCTGACATTACATCAGCCCCAGAGGCCCTATCCAGCAGCAGCGGCTCCATAGCCGCAATCCACAGGTGGCGTCACGAATATATTTCCACAGACTTTATTACTGATCATCACCCCCACAGCCATCATATTAGTTGACCCCGCCAGGGTCACGGAGCCGGGCCCTGCCACTGCTGACTACCCCCGGACTAGTCCGGCCCCGGCACTGGGTATCCCAGAGCCTTGGGGTGGGCGAGTCATAACCAGTGGTGGATTCGTTACTGACTCTGCGGCGTGCGAGGCCGATTATAGTGAACAGGATCCAGAGAAGCTGGCTGATGACTCTGAGCAGCAGCGTACAGGTACCACCACCACACCCACAGCATACACCAGTCTGCACCATGTGTCTGTACTGTGCCGGGGTGGGTTGAGGACTACAACCCTCGCCCACGACTGCCCCACTCCGGCACTTTATGTAACAACAAAACAGTAGAGAAAACCAAGTATAGTTTGCTTAAAAAAATTAATATGGACATTTTATTCTAGAAAAAAGGCACAAGGACATAGATGAATTGGGCCCTGTATATGTCAATACCAAGATCAATGTGAGCAAAGATGGTTGACCTCAGGGAGATCAACATCCACCAATGCGGAGACACCATCACGTGTTTCTCAACGCAGTAATTCTGGAGCAATGCCCCCTGGGAAATATTCAAAGCAAGAAGGCCTGCAGAGACACCATCACATGTTTCTCAACGCTGGCAGGAAACTAGCCAGGTCTTTCACCGGGAAGGAACAACCACGGGAAGGGCAGTCTCCAGTCAAGGAGACCACCTATGCCAAACATGGTATCCATCCACAGACAGCCGTTTCGGGGTATTTGCCCCTCATCAGTGTGGAGTAGGAATCTGGCTAGTGGGAGCATTGCCTAGTAAAAGACTACATACGCCTCCTTGACTGGAGACTGCCCTTCCCGTGGTTGTTCCTTCCCGGTGAAAGACCTGGCTAGTTTCCTGCCAGCGTTGAGAAACATGTGATGGTGTCTCCGCAGTGGTGGATGTTGATCTCCCTAAGGTCAACCATCCTTGCTCAGATAGTCTTTTACTAGGCAATGCTCCCACTAGCCAGATTCCTACTCCACACTGATGAGGGGCAAATACCCCGAAACCGCTGTCTGTGGATGGATACCATGTTTGGCATAGGTGTTTCTCCTTGACTGGAGACTGCCCTTCCCGTGGTTGTTCCTTCCCGGTGAAAGACCTGGCTAGTTTCCTGCCAGCGTTGAGAAACATGTGATGGTGTCTCTGCAGGCCTTCTTGCTTTGAATACCAAGATCAAAGTAGAATCTTTATAGGGAATGTCCAGTATTTGAAGAAAAGGCAAAAAAAGCTGTAAATAGTGGGAAGAAAATTAAAGCAGGACTTATCTCTAGAAATGAAGTGGATCAAACAAAATTTGAATTCGCAGGTTCGCGTTTTTTCCCATCAACCCCATGTAACAAATCTGTGGCCCCAGTGTTTTATCTTTTTTTTCTGTGTAGTAATTTAGGTAAGCCAAAAATCAAGGTTGGACCGGCAAACAAGAGTGGAGACAAGCTATGGCACAACATTAGATCTCAAGCGTCAAGCAAAAGACAACCCCATTTAGAGCTGACTTTGAAGCCAATAAGTTTCAACTAAGTTTATTTTTATGGGCCAATTCATTATTGATTAATTATTAATGACATGACTTGCGTATACAATGACATATTTACCCATGTTAGAATCTGCAGTATAGAAGTTTTTAAGTCTTGCTCCCAATAAAATCCAAAAATGTTCATGACCCACCAAGAAATATCCCCAATTCACATGGTAACTGTAAATGTTTGGTAATTGATAGTCATGATTGAGCACTAAAATGACTAAAATGCTCCAGTGCTCAGTACTCGAATCGAGCAGGTTGGACGCTCAAATGGGTTCAATTGGAGAAACGAGTATAATGGAAGTCAATGGGAAATTCAAACATTTTTCCGGCAGACCCCCCCAACAGGAGAGCTGGGGAAGCCCTAAAATTGACGAAATGGGTAAAAACATCTTTCAAATGGAACAGGAACAGCATAGGGAAGTTCCCAGCAACGACCTGGGAATCAGAGATGTATCCATATACATCTCTGATTCCCAGGTCGTTGCTGAGAACAATGGCAGAGTATAACGCCACTTTTACGGAATGACAATAAAACATACAAAACCAAAGATAAAATGGATTTTACAGAAAAAAAAATGTTAAAAACATTCTTTCCTGCTTAATGACTTGTATATAAGGCAAAATAAAATAAAAAACAGAGGAAAAAAAACACTCCTCCTCCACTCCTTAGAGACTATGTTCACATGTAGCGTGTAACACTGCAAGAATGCTGCGAGAATTAACATGCTGCGTCTTTCAAAAACACGGCAGTTTTGCATTTCAGTCAGACCTAAAGGAGACCTCAGACCTATCCTGTTAAAATTGTTAGGTAGTGAAACTCTAAAGGCCCAGTTACACGCAACGACATCGCTAACGAGATGTTGCAGGGATCACGGAATTCGTGACGCACATCCGGCGTCGTTAGCGACGTCGTTGCGTGTGACACCTACCAGCGACCACTAACGATCCGAAAAACAGGAAAGATCGTTGATTGTTGACACGTCGTTCATTTTCAAAATATCGTTACTCGTTCGGGACGCAGGTTGTTCGTCATTCCTGAGGTAGCACACATCGCTATGTGTGACACCCCAGGAACGATGAACAACACCGTACCTGCGTCTTCCGGCAACGGGGGGGGAGTGACGTTCATGCGGCTGCTCTCCGCCACTCCGCTTCTATTGGTGGCCTGCTGTGTGACGTCGCTGTGACGCCGCATGAACCTCCACCTTAAAAAAGAGGTTGTTCGCCGGCCACAGCGACATCGTTAGGAAGGTAAGTTCATGTGACGCTTACCTGCGATATTGTTCACCACAGGCAGCGATTTGCCCGTGACACACGAACGACAAGGCCGGGTGCTATCACTAGCGATGTCGCTGTGTGTAAAGCGGCCTTTAGACTAGTAAATCTCATACACTATATGCAAGGGCAGGAAAAATTATCAGGAGGTATTCCAATACACCCAGGAAGACATGTAGAGGAGGGCCTCAGAATACTATTTTCTCACATTATTATGAAGTGGGACTCCCAGACTGGTACAGCCTATGCACTAAGTGCATGGGCCGAAAGGTAATTACCCCTGTTTGTTTATATAATATACAGTATCTAAGAGAATTGTAGAGGTAGGCCTTTAAAAATTATGAAGGAGGGTATACAATCACACACACTCTTGAAAAATTAAGAGCGAGGGTCGCATGATCACCCTGTTGAAGTGGTGGAGGTGAACATGAATAAGAAGAAATCGTGAACCATATACAATTGTTTGGATGGGAAGGGATGCATGGGAATACCCAGAAAAAAAAGAACATTTTAATTGTTAAACTTTAGCTTTTTGGTATTGCACCGTTTTAATATCCCTCTCCACCGCAGGAAGGAGAAGTGGAAAATTCTCCTTGTAGTGTGGGTTGAGAATGGTGTAATCAGCAATCAGTGTTGGCCAAAATGTGCATAATGCAAGGGTCATAGGAAAGGCAGCGGGACATAAAGTCTGCCATATGTGCCAGACTCCCTCTGGTGGGGACAGGGAAGTATTTTCTCCTCCTCCTCCCTCTGCTTCTCTTGCTGCCCCTCTCAGCCCATCCACACCGATCAGACGGAATTAAGCTGGTGTGGATAGTAGAGCAGGCAACCATCTCCTGTTCCTGCTCCTCCTCCCCATTATCACCCAATCCTTGCTTGGAAGATGAAATGAGGCTGGACTGGGTAGTACCACCCTGTGTACTTTCTTCTTCCATCTCCACCTGCTGCGCATGCAAAGCTTCCTCCTTTAATGTGAGTAGCGAGCATTGGAGTAGATACAGAAGTGGGATGGTTTAGCTAATTATGGCATCGTTACCGCTGACCATCTTGGTTGATTCCTCAAAGTTTTGGTCAGAAATCTATGGCCACTTGTCTGTTCTTATGTGCAGAGGCTGACTGGAATACCGACAGGCATGTTGGAGCTGGCATTCAACTACTGCCCTCTGCTGCTCACAAAGTCTTACAAACATTTGTAATGTGGAGTTCCATCGTTTGCTCATGTGGCACACCAATCAGTGAGCATTGCCAGATCGGTGGCAGCTGTAGCTGACTTGTGGAAATGGGCGCACACTCAGCATACCTTCACAAGTATACTATGCAGAGGCGGTTTCTGCACCAAACCATGCAATACCTTATAGCCGGGTTTATAGGTCAGCTTCAGTCCTCCTTATGGAAACAATGGTCATGGGGGCACATAGACAGAGGAAAGAAGATCCAAGCCAATGTCCAGGAAGCAGGAATCTACGGCAGACACCATCATATTTTCCAAAGTGCTTTATTCCAATATCATGTGCAGTTAAAATTAGCGAGGAGAGAGACGGGTGCAGGCCCCCTAATGGACGACGGCCGTTTTGCACGTCCTTGTGCTTTTACGGGTCCCCTGATAGGTTTCCAGAAACTGCTGAACCACTAGGTTGAGCATGTGGGCCAGGCTTGGTACGTGTGCGAGCTTGCCCAGCTTCAGCATTCCGGCCATTATCGCACATGACCATGCCAAATTGTAGGTTCAGCAAATGAAAAGTGGGTGAACATTGATCAAACACTGCTCTCCATAGTCCTAGAAAAAGTCTGGTAATAGCAAGAGCAAAACTGGAGTATAAACTACTGTTCCCAAAAGAGAAATGCTGTTTAGACTAAAGGCCCAGTTACATTCAACGACATCGCTAATGAGAGGTCGTTGGGGTCACGGATTTTGTGACTTACATCCGGCCTCATTAGCGACGTCGTTGCGTGTGACACATACGAGCGACCACTAATGATGCAAAATACTCACCAAATCGTTGATTGTTGACACGTCGTCCATTTCCCAAATGTCGTTGCTCGTGGAGGACGCAGGTTGTTCGTCGTTCCTGAGGCAGCACACACCGCTATGTGTGACACCCCAGGAACGACGAACAACACCGTACCTGCGTCCTCCTGCAACGAGGTGGGCGTGACTTTCATGCGGCTGCTCTCCGCTTCTATTGGACGGCTGCCGTGTAACGTCGCTGTGATGCTGCATGAACTGCCCCCTTAGAAAAGAGGTTGTTCGCCGGCCACAGCGACATCGCTAGGAAGGTAAGTATGTGTGACGGGTCATAGCGATTTTGTACGTCACAGGCAGCGATTTGCCCGTGACGCCCAAACGACGGGGGCAGGTGCTTTCACGAGGGACATCGCTAGCGATGTCGCTGCGTGTAAAGCCCCCTTAAGATAATTCATTAGCGATACGGCTTACCATTAGTGAGATGGTGACCCATATTGAGACTCTTTATTTGGCAATATCAGTAATTCAGCTTTACCCCTGATATGTCTAAATTAAAATGGTGAGTTTTGGTGATAGAACATTATGCTGAAAATCAACTATAAAACAATACCCCTCCAATAATTAAAGAGGTGACCACTTTATGAATACATACAAGAGTTAATGCTTCTCCTTTTAGAGAGTGTCATGCCAATGTTATAAGCCATGCAATGCTCCTCTGGAAAATTAAATATGCAAGAGGGCTTGAACTCTAGTGCCATCTATTGGAAGTATTAATCCTAAAAGTCAATATTGACCCTTTAACGAGCCTTGCCATATGGCTTAAGATAAAAGCCAAAAAGAAAAAATGCAGATATGTCAGAAACCTGAATACGGACAACTTATCTTATCAATACATATTTTTTTTGAAGTTGTGACCATTTTAAAAACATTTTCTTAAATTATAACTCCCTTATGCTGCTCCCTTTGTGAAAATGGCCACAGATGTAGGGACATACCATGAGACACAATGTCTGGTAGTTTCCTAAATATCTAGCACCTACGCAAGCACAAATGAAGTTGGCGCAGACACAATAATGTTGCTTATTTAAGTGTTTAATCACACCTTACACCATCTGTAGCTTTTTTTGGACTTGAGCATCAGTCAGGACATGGACGTGAGCATCAGTCAGGACATGGACATAAGCCTCAGTCGGGACATGGACATGAGCATCAGTTAGGACATGGACAGGAGCATCATTCAGAACATGGACATGAGCCTCAGTCAGGACATGGACATGACCATCAGTAAGGACATGGACTTGAGCATCCTTCAGGACATGAACGTGAGCCTCAGTCAGGACATGGAAAGGAGCATCAGTCAGGACATGGACAGGAGCCTCAGTCAGGGCATGGACATGAGCCTCATTCAGGACATGGACATGAGCCTCATTCAGGACATGGACATGAGCATCAGTTAAGACATGGACAGGAGCATCCTTCAGGACATGGACTTGAGCATCCTTCAGGACATGGATGTGAGCATCAGTCAGGACATGGACAGGAGCATCAGTCAGGACATGGATAGGAGCATCAGTCAGGACATGGACAGGAGCATCAGTCAGGACATGGACAGGAGCATCAGTCAGGACATGGACAGGAGCATCAGTCAGGACATGGACAGGAGCATCAGTCAGGACATGGACAGGAGCATCAGTCAGGACATGGACAGAAGCATCAGAACATGGACAGGAGCCTCTGTAAGGACATGGACTTGGGCATCCTTCAGGACATGGATGTGAGCATCAGTCAGGACATGGACAGGAGCATCTGTAAGGACATGGATTTGAGCATCCTTCAGGACATGGACATGAGCATCTTTCAGGACAGAAGACTATAGTAAAAAGGTGTTAAAATAAAGCAGAAAATCTAATATAGATATATTAGTAAATTTTCAAAGTTTTACTACACAGTGGAAAAAAATCAGTAAATCAGTCAACTTCTTTACAGGCACGGGTAATAAACATTGCATATATTACCAAGACTATAAAGAAAACTGCACATTGGCTCTGTGTATTGAAATATGCTAAATCCAATCTTATGGATAAAAGAAATGTTAATAAGATTATTGAAACAATGTGTTAATTTAGGAACAGTTCAGCATTCTAATAAGTTACAAACAGTACATTAAATTACAACCCAACAGGTAGCATTATTGAATTCATACAGGCGCCCTTGGCAGAGACATTCCAAATTTAAACTTAATTAATAATCCTAGTCCTGGTTTCCATAGTTTCTTTTTAAACATGAGTACCAGTAGAAACTGGCAGTAACTTTCCTCATATTCTCGGCAATAAACCCCCTCCGGCTGGCAGCATGTATGAAAGGAGAAACATTCCGCATACCTCGAACAGCCTGTCATTCTAGAGCCTTTTGTCAAGAAATCTGCTGCTGGGTTGTGTTATTTTGTATTATTAGTATTATTTTATGTTAGTTCCCTTTTGCTACATAATTATTCCCTTTAGCAATAAGCTAGTGACCATGCTCATTATACGTTGCAACTGCTGCTTTTACTTGATTGTGGAGGATGTTTACCAGGTTGTTTTTGTTTTGTTTTTCTTGTTTTTTTTTATTTTATTTTTTAACCAAAAATTCTGGAGGAGATGCAAAAATCAAAAATATTGTAATAGGTATAAAATCACCAACCTGAAATAATACAATATATCCTATATAGGCAATAGTGATGACATCTACACATTATTACATCTACAGGAGTTTTTATGATATCCAGTAGCGTAACTTGACTCTTGTGGATCCTAAAGGCCCCGTTACACGCAACGATGTATCTAACCATATATCGCCGGGCTCACGGATTTCGTGACGCACATCCGGCATCGTTAGCGACGTCGTTGCGTGTGACAGCAAGGAACGACCGTTAACGATGGAAAATACTCACCAAATCGTCCATCGTTGACACGTCGTTACTTTTCAAAAAATCGTTGATTGTTGAGGACATAGGTTGTTCGTCGTTCCCGAGGCAGCACACATCGCTACGTTTGACACCTCAGGAACAACGAAGTATAGCTTACCTGTGGCCGCTGGCAATGCGGAAGGAAGGAGGTGGGTGGCATGTTCCGGCCGCTCAACTCCGCCCCTCCTCTGCTATTAGACGGCTGCCGTGTGATGTCGCTGTGACGCTGCACGAACCGCCCCCCTTAGAAAGAAGGCAGTTCGCCGGTCAGAGCGACGTCGCAGGGAAGGTAAGTCCATGTGACGGGTGTTAGCGATGTTGTGCGCCAAGAGCAGCGATTTGACCATGACGCACAACCGTCGGGGGCGGGTACACTCGCTAGCGATATCGGTACCGATATCGCAGCATGTAAAGTGCCCTTAAGAGGACATCTATACATTATTACATCTACAGGAGTTTTTATGATATCCAGTAGCGTAACTTGACGCTTGTGGACCCTAACGCAAAATCTCCAATAGGGCCCACAATTATCACAGGTCTTGATAGTTTTAGGCTATGGGCGCACGCTGCGTTGTGGTGTGACAACAAAAATGCCCCTTCTGGCAGACTCTTGACAAATATAAATACTGCATTTGACAAAAAAAAACCCCGGTAAAAACGCGTGCGTTTTCGATGCGTATTCACTATGTGTACCCTGCATTTTGGCTGCGTTTTGGACAATGTGTTTTTAAAGGAGAAATAAAATATGATAGGATAGGATTTGATAGATAGCTAGAATACATAGATAAATAGAGGGACAGATAGAAAAAAATAGAAAGAATAGATAGCATGACTGCCCGCTGACAGCAGACAGAGCCATGCGATGAGAATGAACTCTAGTGAACCTCTGAGGTCAGTGCCGCAACATAGGCAGTAGTGTGGGGCCCGCAGCTATGACATCAGAGCTTCACCCGAGTTCACTGTCATTGCATGGCTCTGTCTCTGTGTCGCCGCCTGATTTGTGGTCACAGGTGAAGGACTCACCATGTGACCTCAAATCACTTGAGTGACTGCACCGCTGATCGCGTGGCTCACTTCAGTCATTCAGGTAATTTGCTGTTACAGGTGGAGGATACCAGCTGTGGCCGCGGGTAACCTGAGTGATGTCACCGCTGATAACGTGACTCGCTTCAGTTGCTGCGTGGAGCTCACAGCAAGCGGTCGTGCTCTATGGCCGCTTGCTATGAGTGTCAGATGTAGTAGTGCTGGAAGCATCGTGGGACCTTGTGGGAATTACGTCGGACTTGGAGGGGTGTTTGGGGGTTAATAAAGTGGTGAAAGAGGGTGTTTTTTGTCTTTTATTCCAAATAAAGGATTTTTCTGTGTTTGTGTTTATTTTCATTCACTTACAGATTAATCATGGGGGGGTGTCTCACAGCCATGATCAACCTAGGACTTAGTGGCAGCTATGGGCTGCCATTAACTCCTTATTACTCTGATTGCCACCACACTAGGGTAATCGGGATGAGCCGGGTAATGTCCCAGGACTGTCGCATCTAATGGATGCGGCAATTCCGGGCATCTGCTGGCTGATATATTTTGGCTGGGGGGCAGCCTAAAAACGATAGGCCTCCACAGACTGAGAATACCAGCCAGAGGTTGTGAGGCTTTATCTTGGCTGGGTATCAATTGGGGGAGGGGGGGGGCTAGGGGGATTGTTGTTTTTTTTTTAAATTATTTATTTATTGTACTGCACGATATAGACCCGCCCACCGGCAGCTGTGATTGGTTGCAGTGAGAAAGCTGTCACTCAGCATGGGCGTGCGTCTGACTGCAAGCAATCATAGGCGCCCGGTGGGCGGGGGAAGCAGGGAATATGAGATGAGCCTAATGAGTGGCAGTCACTTTCAAAAGCAGGAGAAGCCGCGTTAGCAGTCAGATAGCCGAGCCGGTGATCGGTGAGTATGAAGGAGGTAGAGGGGGAGACCGAAACCAACAGAGAGACCAAGACCAACAGAGAGAAATGAGTTGTGTTTCTACCAAACAGTTCTACTTTGGTTTCATCAGACCATCTGACATTCATCCAATACTCTTCTGGATAATCAAAATGCTCTCTAGCAAACTGCAGACGGGCCCAGGATATGTACTGGCTTAAGCAGGGGGAACACATCTGGCACTGCAGGATCTGAGTCCATGGTGGCGTAGTGTGTTACTGATGGTTGCCTTTGTTACGGTGGTCCCAGCTCTATACAGGTCATTCACTAGGTCTCCCCCCTTATGGTTCTTGGATTTTTGCTCCCTGTTCTTGTGATCATTTTGTCCCCACGGGGTGAGATCTTGAGATTATTGCTCCCATAGTTGATTTCATCACACCAAGCTGCTTGCCTATCGCAGATTCAGTCTTCCCAGCCTGGTGCAGGGCTACAATTTTGTTTCTGGTGTCCTTTGACAGCTTTTTGGTCTTCACCATAGTGGAGTTTGGAGTGTGACTGTTTAAGGTTGTGGACAGGTGTCTATTATACTGATAAGTTCAAACAGTTGCCATTACTAATAGGTAATGAGTGGAGGACAGAGGAGCCTCTTAGGGTATGTGCGCACGTTGCTTTTTACCTGCTTTTTTGCTGCTTTTTCTTCTGCGCTGTTTAATGCCAAAATGGATGTGTTCTTCTATTCAAGCAAAGTCTATGGGAATTTGGGTTTCTTGTTCACACTATGTTGTTCAAAATGCTGCCTTTTTGTGGCAGAACTTTGGTCAAAAACTCAGCTTTGCAGTGCAAAACCCAAATGGCAAAAACAATTGACATGTTGCTTCTTTGAAAAGCTGAGTTTTTGACCAAAGTTCTGCCACAAAAAGGCAGCATTTTGAACAACATAGTGTGAACAAGAAACCCAAATTCCCATAGACTTTGCTTGAATAGAAGAACACATCCATTTTGGCATTAAACAGCGCAGAAGAAAAAGCAGCAAAAAAGCAGGTAAAAAGCAGGTAAAAAGCAGGTAAAAAGCAACGTGCGCACATACCCTTAAAGAAGAAGTTACAGGTCTGTGAGAGCAGAAATCTTGCATGTTTTTAGGTTACTAAATACTTATTTTCCACTATAATTTGTAAAAACAAATCTTGCCAAATCAGACGCGGTGATTTTCTGGATTTTTTTTTCTCATTTTGTCACCTATAATGTCGATTACAGGCCGACCTCCTCAATTAAGTGGGAGAACTTGCACAATTAGTGGCTGACTAAATTCTTTTTTCCCCACTGTATAATTCCTTCCTTATGCATAGCTTTTGCGCTTAATATATATACCATTATCCCTTATTATGTAAAATTATTATTATGTAAAATGTTGTACCTAAATACATAGTGGTTTTCCTTTTTATGTATACTGTTGTCTCTTATTGCTTAGTGTATTCCCTAATTATGTATAGTTATGTCCTTATGACAGTCTTTCCCTATTAATATATAGCACTGTACCATATTATATATATATAAAAAATATAATAGATAATAATAGATACATCGCTGGAATCAGGATCTCTGACCCTACCGCATGGTGATGTCAGATTAAACAACAAAAACCTGCTGACACATTCCCCTTCAGGTTTATATGGTAGTAGTTGGGTAGCTAAGTTGGAACCGGTATAAAATCAAATATGTCATGTTTTGTTGTAAGTTCCCAATGAATTGGTTCACCCTAATTTTACTATATTTTCAAGAATTTTGTTTAAAGATGAAATCAGAAATTTGTTTTGGTCTTCCTAAAGTTCAATTTTTAGAGCCAAATCTGATAATTTAGGGGTCACCTTAATGGAAATTAATGATGTTGTGAAACATGTATTCAGACAGATTAGGGGAGAGGCGACATAAAATTACTCAGAACTGCTCAGTCATCTCTGTTAAATCATACACCAGTTTGGCAGGAACGCTCCCCCATCATCACCAAGCCACATACTATATTACTATACTATAGGAACATTTTAAATAAGTGACATTGGTGACTGAGAAATGTATCATCCTATTCAATTCTTACAAGTCTGCTTGATTGGTGGATTATGTTGGATTTGCTCCCCATGACGTTAAGGCCGGTGTCTCACTTGCGATTGCCTCGCGTGTACCGTACATTGCGCACGTTTCACGCTGCATCACCCGTCATGGACTCACACTCTGCTCACAGGAGCTGGTCGGTTGCATGCATCTCTATGCAGCTGAGACGCTCCTGTGAGCAGAGTGTGAGTCCAGGCCGGGTGATGCACCGCGAAACGTGCGTGCTATACACGCCAGGCAATCGCAAGTGTAACACCGGCCTAACAAGGATAAGTATTATAAAGTAGATGTATGCTAAATGCACAGGATGGTATAAAAACTTATATTTGACACCCAAGCTATACGAGTATAAAAACAGTCCAATATATTAAGGAATATAGAACATGGCAAGAATAGCAATTGTCAGATAAGAACATGGCAAGAAATAGCTCAGGCGGGGACCAAAAAATGATTATGGTGGGGAAAAAAAAACAAAACAAAAACCATGCACTGCACATCTACTATAGGTAAGCAAAATTTCCAAACCTGAGGTTCTTACTTAACATTTTGATCAAAATGTATAAGCCCATAGGGAACATCTTAGTCCATGCTTTATTATAGGTGTGGCACTGCGCAGTAATAAACACTGAGCCAGCAGGGGGACCAATCCAGGTGCCTAACCGCATCCAGCAGGCAAGGCCCCCCACCCCATGCTCAGTACCTGTAATGCTTGAATGGCCACGATTCGTGTACCCACTATAATGGAAGTCAATGGGGAATTAAGCATTTTTCTGGAAGATTTCTCCGAAAAATGCTCAAGCTTTCAATTGACTTCCATTATACACTTAGGTACTTGAGTTACGCCCATCTGAGCATCCAACTTCTCATTACGAGTACCCAGCATGGTAGTGCCCACTCATCACTAGTTACGAGTACTGAGCACCCGAGCATGGTAGTGCCCGCTCATCACTAGTTACGAGTACTGAGCATGATAATGCTCGCTCATCACTAGTTACAAATACAGAACACCTGAGCATGGTAGTGCCCGCTCATCACTAGTTACAAATACAGAGCACCCAAGCATCGTAGTGCCCGCTCATCACTAGTACAGAGCACCCGAGCATGGTAGTGTCCGCTCATCACTAGTTACGAGTACTGAGCACCCAAGCATCGTAGTGCCCGCTCATCACTAGTACAGAGCACCCGAGCATGGTAGTGTCCGCTCATCACTAGTACAGAGCACCCGAGCATGGTAGTGTCCGCTCATCACTAGTTACGAGTACAGAGCACCCGAGCATGGTAGTGCCCGCTCATCACTAGTTACAAGTACTGAGCACCCGAGCATGGTAGTGCCCGCTCATCACTAGTTACGAGTACCGAGCACCCGAGCATGGTAGTGCCCGCTCATCACTAGTTACGAGTACCGAGCACCCGAGCATGGTAGTGCCCGCTCATCACTAGTTACGAGTACTGAGCACCCGAGCATGGTAGTGCCCGCTCATCACTAGTTACGAGTACCGAGCACCCGAGCATGGTAGTGCCCGCTCATCACTAGTTACGAGTACCGAGCACCCGAGCATGGTAGTGCCCGCTCATCACTAGTTACGAGTACTGAGCACCCGAGCATGGTAGTGCCCGCTCATCACTAGTTACGAGTACTGAGCACCCGAGCATGGTAGTGCCCGCTCATCACTAGTTACGAGTACTGAGCACCCGAGCATGGTAGTGCCCGCTCATCACTAGTTACCAGTACTGAGCACCCGAGCATGGTAGTGCCCGCTCATCACTAGTTACGAGTACTGAGCACCCGAGCATGGTAGTGCCCGCTCATCACTAGTTACGAGTACTAAGCACCCTGCAGTTTCCTCTGTATACTCACTTATTACAAGTGACATTTGCTTCTTCCCTGGGCCCAGGAGCTGTGATATGATCAGATCATGTCCCTGTACGGTCAGACACGGCTATTACACAGTACACAGCAGAGACAAGTATATAAAGATTCTCAGCACAGGAACATTATTTATAAACACATTTAATTATGGAAATTATTATTCCAAGATCTAGTGATTAAAATTAACTAACTTTGTGGGTAAAAAATATAAAAAAAAAAAAGCAGTGAGTTTATACAAGTTGATCAAAATATTAATTAAGAACTTAATGTTAAATTTTTGAAAAATTGGTTAACCACGGGAGATCAATCTATTTGGATGCTTTATTTTTAGTTATGGTGAAAAATAAATGATATAAAAACATAAATCATAACAGAACCAGTGCATTAAATGTGAAAATATATTTAAAAATAATGAATATTTGCAATTACTGACAAGAAGATACAATTATAATTATAAACACTGTCCTGTTTACTCCTTCAATTGTGAAATGAATGGTTCCACAATGATACGCGGAGGCATTGATTCCACATTCAGCCTGCAGTGCAGCGAGGATACACAGCACTATCTGGGCTGATATGAATTATAGACAATATTTAGACATGTTGCATGGCACACATTCATTTAGGGAAATGCATGTTATCAGAGGCTTGATGTTTACCGTGCACTAATCCATTCCACCTGCTCAAATATTAGTGCAAATAATTATATAATATTTGTAATGCATCATTGCTGTCTACTATGTAACGTGTGGGCGGTGAATGGGGCGAGCGCGCTCTCCATCTGTTTGCGTTATGAGTGAAACGTTATGTGTTCCTGCTTAGATTGATGGGGGGGGGGAATCAGAAAGTGAAGCAGGCAACCTTCACAAGACACTTCTCTAAGACTTTGCAATTTATTTTAATTAATTTTGTGCAGTCATCGAGAGAGACCCACCAAATTAATGAAAGGGCTTTGTTTTTTTGGCAAATGATCAGCGCAAATTTCAGTTTTCGGTTTATTTTCTCATTATCAAGACTTTGGAAGACATGATAGTGTAAGCAAACAGCTCGAAGCTCCTGCAAAACAACGGGCTGCGACGGTTTAAAGAGGACATTCCAGCAGAGAAGGAACAACCGTACCAAGTACACTGAACAAAATATAACACAACACTTTTGTTTTTGCGCCCATTTCTCATGAGCGGAGCTCAAAGATCTAAGACTTCTTCTATGTACACAAAAGGCCTTTTTATCTCAAATATTGTTCATAAATTTGTCTAAATCTGTATTAGGCTAGGTTCACATTTCCGTTGTTTATGATCAGTCACAATCCACCGCTCTGACAAACAACGCAATCCGTTTGGCGGATTCCGTTGTTTCCCATAGACTTCTATGAGCGGCGGATTGTGACTGATGGTCTTGCGTCGCATCCTCCGCCCGACTGATCAGTCATGGAATGATTGACCGTCGGGCGGCAGGAGCGCAGAGTGTAACTTTTTTTGAGCAGCAGAATCCTTAGGCTTTCGCTGCTCATGCTCTCTCGGCGGCTGAACGATCAGCTGATCACCCAGCAGCCGGCTTCTGTGAGCGATCAGCTGATTACCTGGCAGCCGGCTAATGAGAGCGATGAGCTGATCACGCTCATTAGCCTGCCACCGGGAGATCATCTGTTCACTCTCAAAAGCCGGCGGCCGGGAGATTAGCTGATCGCTCTCTCTCTCTCACGTTTTACAACGGAATCAGACAATGAATTCTATTCTTATCATCCGTTGTACAACGCATCAGTCACAAGCGTCAAGCAACGCATGTGACTGATGCAAAACAACGGAAATGTGGACCTAGCCTAAGTGAACACTTCTTTCTCCTGTGCAGAGATAATCCATCCACTCCTCAGGTGTGGCATATCAAGATGCTGATTAGACAGCACGATTATTGCACAGGTGTGCCTTAGGCTGGCCACAATAAAAGGCCACTCTAAATGTGCAGTTTTATCACACAGCACAATGCCACAAGTATTGATGGCGCGTGCAATTGGCTGCTGACTGCAGTAAAGTCCACCGGAGCGGTTACCTGTGAATTGAATGTTCATTTCTCTACTATAAGCCAGCTCCAAAGGTGTCTGAGAATTTGGCAGTGTATCCAAAACCTACCGTATTTTTCGTTTTATAAGATGCACCACAAATATAAAAAAAATCCAAAACGGTAAAAAAAAAAAAGAAAAAAAAAAAAAAAAAAAAAAGAGGTGTCAGGCCGGGGACGGCAGCGGTGGGAGTAGGGCGATTCTGCGGGTGTCCCAGATGCTCGCTGTGGGCACTGTGAGGTAGGAGTAACGTCCGGTAAACGGTCAGTAGTGCGGGCTTCAAAGAATTGAGGCCCACAGTCAGCTCAATCTACGCATGCACTATTTGCTCAAAGACAAGCAGAGATCTCATCTGTCCACGCACCACCTCTGGGCACCATTTTCCTTAAGTCCGCTGCTGGGAGATCAATGAGTCGGAGGCGGTGCGTGCGCAGATGAGATCCTAGAGCTAAATCTGCGCACGCTCTGACTTCGGGCGCCATTATTTGAAACCTGCACCGCTGATATTTTTAGGAAGGCCCCTGCCTCAACGCCAACATAGCATACCGCCCGTAGCATCGCCCCTGTCTCCTGTGACTGCTCTCCACTACAGTGTTTCTAGTAAGCAGCAGCACAGCTGGATTCACAGCAACACTGCTGCGTGCTGCTGTATAATGGTCTAACAGCCTGCTGCTGCGATCATGTTCATGTGTTATGTAGGGAAGAGGAGATTTCTAATCTGTGTGTGTGGTGCATTGGAAACATCATAGCAGCTAGTCTCCACTAACCAGCTCAGAGACAACTGAAAACAAGAGATGGAAAAGGGGAAAACTGTTGAAAACAAAGCAAGGAACACGCCATATAATAGCCAGAAATAGTGCTGTCCCTAATGACAACTTATTCTGAAAGATTAAAGGCCACTTTACACGCTGCGACATCGCTAGCGATCGCACCCGCCCCCGCCGTGCGTGCGTCACGGGCAAATCGCTGCCTGTGTTGAACAATATTGCTAATACGCGTCAAATGCACATTCCTGACGACGTTGCTGTGGCCAGCAAACAAACACTTTTTTTAAAGGGGGAGATTTGTGCGGCGTCACAGCGACGTCACACAGCAGGCCACCAATAGAAGCGGAGAGGAGCCGCATGAACTTCACTCCCAACTCGTTGCCGGAGGATGCAGGTACGCTGTTGTTCGTCGTTCCCGGGGTGTCACACGTAGCGATGCGTGCTGCCTCAGGAACGATGAACAGCCTGCGTCCAAAATGAGCAACGATATTTGGGAAAGGAACGACGTGTCAACAATCAACGATTTTTGCCGTTTTTCAGATAGTTAGCGGTCGCTCGTAGGTTTCACATGCAACGACGTCACTAACGAGGCCGGATGTGCGTCACGAATTCCGTAACGCCCACCGACATCTCGTTAGCGATGTCGTTGCGTGTAAAGCGGCCTTTAGGCTTAAAGGGTAACTATATTCTCAAGTAATTTTTCAGTATAATCTGTCCACTTTACATACAAGTAGTCATTTTTATGTAACATATATTGTACATTTTCACCAGTTTTCCCCTGTACAGTCACTCTCAATCTCCAATTGACTTTGCTGGTGAATGGAGACTAGCTGCTATGATGTCTCACATTCACAGCACAGACTAAGGGAATCTTAATTTTTTTTTTGGTATGCTTTCTTTCTTAGTTCACACACACAGAAGGACGAGTAGCATGGAAGAAATTATTCAGCTACTGAACTGAATAAATGTGAATCCAGTTCTAAGGTGAGGTAAAAGACTTGTTAGAAAGCTCAGCACGATTTTTCAGTTTACGTCTGCTCCTTTATATTCCCGTGGAGTATAAAAGGAGATGTAAAGTGACACGTGCTGGCAGTCCAAGACAGATCTGAGCATTTGTTTTGTTTTTTTTCCCCCAGAGTGAATGACAAGTTCAGAAGTCCAGGTGAAGGAGAAGTAGCAGAGTTCTTGGACAACACATAGTAGAAAGTTGCTTACCTTTGCCTGTACTATTGATTATTGCAGTGAACAATACATTCAATAAATCAACGACAATATAAAGTAAATTTTAGAGGAAACGTATTTATTGAAGGCAAACTTTACATGTTAAAACTACAACAGATACTGAATGTTTTTGCTGCTGTCCTTTCCGGGGGAACATAAGGAAATATTGCACGAGAACAAAAAGATCATGCACCAAAAACAATATAAACTAAATATATATTAAGAAACCATACAGCGATAGATACAATTTATACAACTTTAAAATAGAAGTCCGAACGAGGAAAGTGTAGAAAGTATAAAAATCTTCAAGCACTTCTGTGAGATACATACAGTCTTCAACGACAAACGCATGACGGAATTTACACTGTAGTCCAATCAGTAACCTGCAGAAGCAGCGTCCAACCTTGGCAAGACTACAACCTCCAGCATGCCCTGACACATGTATTAATATAGCTAAAGGTTAGAGACCACAGACTCCAGCTGTCTGTGAATAATCAGGGTTAGTAGTCAGAAAAGGGAGGTTTTATCAAAAGTGCTGTAAGAATCCAATAATTGCAAGTAATAAAAACAACATTCAAAAATTGTTAGTTTTCCTTTGTGAATGAATATACTATTTGGCTTAGACCTATTTTATATGACAATATTTTTTTTGCAGGGAACAGAAAATCGCTGACAAAGTGAAGACACAGATTGCGGGATCCCTTCGATCTCCAGTAACGGAGCACTGAGCGTGAGGAGGAGTACGAGACCCAGTGGATTTGTAATATGGGGGTTATTGAGCAAACAAAGGGTTATCAGGAACTAAGATACTGATGATCTGTCCTTTAAAGGGAATCTGTCAGCAGGTTTTTGCTACTTTATCTGTAGGTAAAGAGATCCAGAATCCAACGATGTATCACTTAGATTACTGGGTGCAGCCATTCTGACACAATTAGAGCTTTTAGATTTAGCCATGTAGCAGAGCTGAGAGAGCTCTGTAGTGACAATCTGAGGAGGGGGGCGTGCCAGACTGCCATTGAAATCCAAGCAATGAGAAGTCCTGCTGCTTAAGCAAACATAGTTAAATAAAGAACAAATCAGACCATGACAATACAGGCATCCTTGAATTCTCTGTGTTAACCCTTGCAACATGCTGCCTTCAGATTACATAGCAAAAACCTGCTGACAGATTCCCTTTCATATAAAATTAATGGAGGCCCAATATCCGGCATCCCCCACTCACTTTGCAAAAATCTGAAGCTCAGTTGCCCAACCAATACCTGGAACACTAGCCGCCCGAAAATAGGAGTTCTTCACATTGTGCAGTGGTTGTTCTCGAGTACAGCAGCTCAGCTTCCACTAAAGTGAATGTTCTGGATGCTCGGGCTACAGGTATTGTCTGAACAATGGGGCTGTCCGGTCTACATATACATATATATATATACATATATATATATACATATATATATATATATATATATATATATATAATTATATCTTGTATAAAACTGCAAAATGATGAAATCTCACAAAACTAACAACGGGCGATTAATGCACATGAGCGATCCACGTAACATATCACCAAGATGACTCTTCTAAAAGGAGAAGCTTGTGGTGCCCCCTGGGAATCTCTACACTTAATATTCATGTGCACTGATGCAGAATACTGTATTTTTCAGATTATAAGACGTACTTTTCCTCCAAAATATTTGGGAGAAAAATGAGGGGTGCGTATATTAATCCAAATGTTACTTACCGGGGATGGTGGAGAGGGGGGTCGCAGGAGCAATGCCAAGGGCGCTGTGCTAGAGCTGTGCTGTGCTGAGGCAGTGTTGCTGTGCTGGGGTTGCGGGCGCTGTGCTGGAGCTGCAGGCCAAAGGTGGTGTTGTGCTGAGGCTGCGAGGTCGGCGCATGCGCAGATTGAGCGCTCTGCTTAAGATCTCACCTGTACACGCGCCACCACTTAGCTCTATTTTCATCAAGTCCACTGCTTGAATATCAATGGGCCAGAGGCGGTGCATGTGCAGATGAGATCTTGAGCTGAGAGCTCCATGTGGGCGCACACTGACTCCAGGCGCCATTATTTGAAGTCCGCACCGCCGACATTTTCAGGATGGTGCCCGCAGCCCCAGCACAGCACAGCTCCCTTGGCCTGCAGCCCCAGCACAGCACAGCTCCCTCGGCCTGCAGCCCCAGCACAGTGCAGCTCCCTCGGCCTGCAGCCCCTAGCACAGCGCAGCTCCCTCGGCCTGCAGCCCCTAGCACAGCGCAGCTCCCTCGGCCTGCAGCCCCTAGCACAGCGCAGCGCCCTCGGCCTGCAGCCCCTAGCACAGCGCAGCCCCCTCGGCCTGCAGCCCCAGCAAAGCGCCCGCAGCCCCCTCGGCCTGCAGCCCCAGCAAAGCGCCCGCAGCTCCAGCACAGCATTGCCCTATTCCACCATCGCCCCTGCCCCGCTCCACCACTGCCTGCTCCTGGTAAGACTGAATTTTCTCCCCTCTAAATTTGGGGTGCATCTTATACAACTGAAAAATATGGTAGGTAAAGGGGTTGTCCAAGACAGGAACTTCCACCCCCTTCCCTCTCCCGTCTCCCCTCAAAAAGTCGAGAAAATCTTAAGTTTACGGCTACGGACTGATGGTAAAGAAGACCACAGAAAGGTATGGTTCTTATTCTCTGTCCAGGAGGAGTAATATTATGATATGAATGCCCAGATGATATACAGGATAGGCTAAGATCACATGTATGGTTACTCTGTACTCAGCACAACAAAATCAATGAAAGACGGGAAATCAATGAAACCCTCCATGTGGCCATTTACTATTAAAAGCTCACTGGGAGGCACTCTAGACGGACAATGCCGGGACAGAGCGACTCCATCAGCTTCATAATAGTAAATGTCTCCATCATGGTTTTCTTCATGGGATCTTGACAGACCCTAGACAATGCTTAGCACCGCCAGTGTGTGACCCCAGCCCATCGTGTATTACACACGGCCACCCCAGCACGTGGCAG
Source organism: Anomaloglossus baeobatrachus (assembly GCF_048569485.1). NCBI lineage: Eukaryota > Metazoa > Chordata > Amphibia > Anura > Aromobatidae > Anomaloglossus > Anomaloglossus baeobatrachus. The sequence goes on along the minus strand of NC_134364.1, from coordinate 48,842,469 downwards.
CATGGTGGAAGACAAGATCCCAAATTAAGAGATTTTCACATTTTAAATTAAGTGCCAGAAAAGTGATCCCGTATTATTACAGGGAGAAACATGGCGGTCATGTTTAGAAAGTGAAGGGAAAAACAAATGTAGTGTAAGTGGAAAGTCTACATGTACCAAAATGTAGATATCGGCACAGATTTGTAGCAAAAAGCAAAGAAGCTCTGACTACTTTGGTGAGATTTTAAAGTTTCATGGTGGTCCGACATGACACTCCTAGGATAAGATGATTGTTGTGTCCAGCAAAATGCAATAATTACACATTGCAATTAAAGGGGTGGTCACGTGACAAGGCGTTATCAGTTATCCACAGTGTAGGTGACAACCTATGGATCGGAAGAGGACCGGCCGCTGGGACACGAATGGAGCAGCAGTGCACATGCTCAATTAATGATCAATTTATTCCCCATAAAGATGCCGAGCACTGTGCTCAGCCAGTACTGGCAGCGCCATAGAGCACGAGTGGCCGAGCGAGCGCCATAGAGCACGAGTGGCCGAGCGAGCGCCATAGAGCACGAGTGGCCGAGCGAGCGCCATAGAGCACGAGTGGCCGAGCGAGCGCCATAGAGCACGAGTGGCCGAGCGAGCGCCATAGAGCACGAGTGGCCGAGCGAGCGCCATAGAGCACGAGTGGCCGAGCGAGCGCCATAGAGCACGAGTGGCCGAGCGAGCGCCATAGAGCACGAGTGGCCGAGCGAGCGCCATAGAGCACGAGTGGCCGAGCGAGCGCCATAGAGCACGAGTGGCCGAGCGAGCGCCATAGAGCACGAGTGGCCGAGCATCCGAAATACCGCTCTATTTTGTAACGGGTATGAAAGCCTTGATCTGCCGATCTGTGCAGGTTCCAGCGGTCGGACGCCCCATCAATCAGTGAGTTATCACCAACTCCTTTTATTGGCTACTTATTCTGTAAGACCCAAACTAAGGAAGGAGATAATCATTTCCAAGAATAAGAATGAGGTATGAATTAAACATGAAACTAAAAAGCATTAAGCAGAGTGCCGGTCATAGAGTAAAAAAGAGAATTTTGTTTACTTACCGTAAATTCTTTTTCTTATAGTTCCGTCATGGGAGACCCAGACCATGGGTGTATAGCTACTGCCCCCGGAGGACACACAAAGTTACTACACTCAAAACGTGTAGCTCCTCCCTCCTAGCATATACACCCCCTGCTAGCCAGTTCTAGCCAGTTTAGTGCAAAAGCTGAAGGAGGACATCCACCCACAAGAAGAGAGAGTAAAATCCAGAAGAGCCGGAACCTCTGTCTACAACAATAACAGCCAGTGAAGACACACGGAACAAGAAAACCTGCCAACAGGCATAGGGAGGGTGCTGGGTCTCCCATGACGGAACTATAAGAAAAAGAATTTACGGTAAGTAAACAAAATTCTCTTTTTCTTTATCGTTCCTATGGGAGACCCAGACCATGGGACGTTCAAAAGCAGTCCAAGGGTGGGAATAAACAGACAACTGAGAAGCAGGCAAACCTAACTTCACAAATGGGCGACAGACGCCGGAAAGATGCGTCTGCCCAAGCCCGCGTCTGCCAAAGCATGAGCATGCCTTGGGTAGTGCTTCGAAAAAGTATGCAGACTAATTCGAGCTGCAGTCTGACAGACCTACTGAGCCGTAACCTGGTGCCTGAAAGCCCAAAAAGGCGCCGACAGGTCTGATCAAATGTGCTCTGATCCCCGGCGGGGAAGGCACTTGAGTACACTTGTAGGTCTCCGAAATGGCCGACCTAAGCCAACGAACCAGGGTCGGCTTAGATGCCGAGAGACCGCTACGCTGACTAGCAGTCAGCACCAGAGAGAGGTGCACCGCCTAATAACGGCGGTGCGAGACACATAGATCCGGAGCGCCCGCACCAGATCCAGGATATGCAACGCTTCCTCAAGCGATGAACAGGAGCCGGACAAAAGGAAGGCAGGAAAATTGCCCCGGATAAGGTGGAAGCAGAAACCACCGTAGGGAAAAAAGTCCGGAGTCGGAGACCACCTTGTCTTGATGCAAAGACCAAAAAAAGGGGGTGACTCCGAGAGAGTGCAGCCAGAACTCTCTGGCGGGAAAATATAGCCACTAGAAAGACTACTTTCTGTGAAAGATGAAACAAAGAAACCTCCCCAAGAGGCGCAAAGGGAGGTTTCCGGGAACCGGGAGGACCGGATTAAGGTCCCAGGGCTCCATAGGCCGCCGGAAAGGCGGAATGATGTGAGATGCGCCCTTAAAGGAGCGCACCGGAGCCAGCCGGACGATACGCCGCTGGCACATACTGACAGAGCCGAGACCTGTCCCTTAATGAGGGATAGTCCTAGCTGTAGACCGGACTGTGGAAGGGACAGGAGGGTCGGCAAGGCCAAAAAGGTCAAAGGACACTTTGGAGCTCGAGTCATAGCGGAGATGACTTCAGGAAGGATACCAGAAGTCGCCAAGATCCGGGACTCAAGAGCTACGCCGTCAATCTGAGAATCCAGAATTCTGACGGAAAAAACGGACCTTTTGAGAAAAGATCTGGACGGTCCGGAAGATGCCATGGCAACCCAACGGACAGAAGGAGCAGGTCAGAGTACGAAGCCTGCCTGGGTCAGTCTGGAGTATGAGAATGACCCGACGGCCCTCTTTACTGATCTTGCGCAGGACTCTGGACAAGAGGTAGAGGGTAAAATACGTAAAGAGACGAAGCTGGGGTCAAACATGAACCAGTGTGTCTACCGCAAAACCTGAGGATTGTGGACCACGGTTGGACAGCTGAAATAGTCTGCCTCGCAGTTTTCACATCTAGGATGTGGGCTGCGGATACGGTGGACTAGGAGTCCCTTGTCCACTGAAGAATGTTGAGCCGCCAAGATTGCCAGGCGGCTGAGTGTCCCGCCCTGGAAGCTGATGTAGGAAAAACGCTGTCACGTTGTCCGACTGGACTCGAATGTGCCTAGCCGCCAACAGATGGTGAAGGCTTAGAGAGCTAGAATACAGCTCTGATTTCCAGCACATTGATCCAGAGGGCTGATTCGGACAGAGTCCAAGCGCCCTGCGCTCCACGGTGGAGATATACTGCTCCCAAGGCGGATAGACTAGCATCCTGGTGAGGCTCACCCGGGACGGGGCCAGGAAGGAGCGCTCCTGAGACAGAGTGGCCGAAGCCACCACTGAAACGAGCCTCTGGTCAGTGGCGAAGCCACCACCCCGTGGGAGGAGGGAGTTCGCTTGTACAGCGGAAAACATCCAATCTCAGAGGACGCAGGAGAAACTGGGCAAGGAATCGCTTCCATTGATGCCACCGTCTGACCAGCACCTGTATATGGTGTCTGATAGAACGACGCCGACCGCCAGCGGAGGGACTACTGATCGACTAAGAGCAGCTTCACAAGTGCCGATAGAGACTCGAATTGCGTCCCTGAGAACCTCTGGTTCGAAGTCAGAGTGGACTTGGGCAGAAAGACAAGCCACCCGAATAGGTTAGAGTGGCGAGAGTGAGCGAAGCACTCTGCTAAGAGTCAGCACTGGATGAAGCCCCGACAAGAAGGCCGTCCAGGGCAAAAGATCACTGCCAATCCCTAGGGGTGCAGGACCCTAATCACAGCTGCCCCAATGAGAATACTCGAGGGGCCGTGGCTAACCCCAAGGGAAGAGCCACGAATTGGACCACTCCGATTGTCAAAACGTAGTCAACGCTGGTGTGAAACTGCGATTGACCCCTGCAGATAGGCATCTCTGATGCCGATGGCTGCTAGGGAATCTCCTTGGGTTCTTGATTGATCCGGTGAAAAACACACGGAACAAGACCGAGACTCCATGTGAAAACGCCACACCTGACTATGCTTGAAAAGCTAAAGATCCAGGTCGGAAGGCACCGCCCTCTTCGGGGACTAGGAATAGATTTAAGCAAAAATCTCAGAACCGTTCCCAGTCGGGAACCGGTACAATTACTCCATTGGTCTGCAAGAAATGCCACGGCCTGTGAGAAGGCGGCGGCCTTGGAGCCGGGAGGAGTTGACAGAAAAAATCTGTTTGGCGGGTGGACAGAATTCCATCCTGTAGCCATGGGAGATATAATCCCGCCCCCACTGAACGGAGACGTGTTAGAACCATACGTCGCCAAGTGGAGAGAGCCTGCCACCGACCAAGGAGGTTGTTGGCGTGGCTAGATAGCTCGGAGGAAGCTGGCTCAGTGGCAGCATCTCCTGCGGTCTTCTGAAGACGCAGCTTCGAGCCATTTGGTTCTATGAACCTAGGCCGAGCTAGAGGACGATCAGATGGAGGAACGGAAACCACCGAAACCTCAACTGATTCCTGCCCTGGACAGGTTCCCTGGTTTAGGATTGTGGCGAGGAAGCACACTCCCCGCCAAGAGCTTCCTTAATTTCACCCAGCTTGGTTCCGGGGAAACTGGGCCCACCAAGGGGGAGCCCAGCCAGGAACCTCCATAGAGGCATCTGCCTTCCAATTTCGAAGCCACAGGAGCCTGCGGATAGCGAGGAAGGTAGCCCAGACCACCGCCGTGCGGCGTCTAGCATGGCAGACCTGGCAGAGGATGAAAAGACTGAAGTCTGGAGTTCAGGCAACCGTTTTGGGCATAGAGTCCCTGTGAGAGAATGCATCTCCTCCAGAGAAGCAGAGAAGTTACAAAAAACCGCACTGCTGTAAGCTGAGGAGAACAAGCTCCTGCCGTTCCCATACCGACTTGGCCCAAAGGACAACCGGGCGGACCGCAGAACCTTAAGTGAGGAGCCATCAGCCACTGACATAACGGTCCGGGCTGAGCCACCTGAAGTGAATGAGCCCACTTCTTGACCACCATGGGTGGACAGGGGAAACACAGTCCTCAGAAACACGCTTCATCTCAGAGCGGAGTGAGGTCCAGTACAAAATTAATGTACGGTAGAATCCTATAGAGGTGCCGTCAGCCACTGATACAACTAACCGGGCAGTGTAGACCGGAGTGGCTACCCTCCCTGAAGGGAGGGGGAGACAGGCAGCAGAACCCCGCTGTGGGGTCTGCAGGATAGGCTGTGGGCTTGGACGCAGCGGCCTGAAAACTGGAGTGGTTAAGTAACACACTCCTTGACCTGCTAAAGGAAAACTGTGCCTTTCTGCCAGCGGGGAATACTCCCCTGATCAGGCGGACACAAGAATAATGGACGCAAGCCAATCATTCGCATCTGCGTCACCTACGGACGGATCAATGTACATAAAGTAGCGTCCGTGTCCGCGGTAGAGACATCTTCCTCGTCCGGTGAATCAGCTCGTAATCGGAGCTGCGGGACGGGGAGGACAGGGGACCCTGCGTCTCCCTGTCAGGAGAACGGGGTCTGAGCCCAGAAGGAGAGTCCCTTGTGAGCTTGGCCGAGCGAGCAGAAAACGCCCTGAGAGGGGAACTGCATGCTCAGCAGATGCCGGGACAGCCGACCCCTGGAAATAGGAATCCTATGGGGGTCAGCCACCAAAACCGGAGCAGCTGGAGGGACCATTAATGAGCCCCCATGCTGAGGGGCCACAGTGGTTAGGAGCTCGGTATAGCCGTACGAGACTACCTGCAGTGGATAATAAAGAAACAGCCTGCAGCCTCGCTCTGTGAGACATGCTGCAGAGGTGGGGGCTCTGTCTAGCATGGGTAGAATACCCAAGACAGGGGTTCAGCCTGGGGGGACTCCCACCTAAGAACCATTACAGTGTGCCGGTTCAGGCAATATGAGGTTACATGCAGCACATGTAGAACCTTGTAGCTTAGCTGCTAGAGTGAGACATGCTGCTGAGGGGGAGATTCTATGATAAAGAATTAACTCCTTCAGCATGCCTGAGAGTGTCATGCTGCTGAGGAGGAGATTCTATGATAAAGAATTAACTCCTTCAGAATGCCTGAGAGTGTATAAAAAGTGCACAACCAGGGGTTGTGACTTATCAGGCCATATTATGAGTGCCCTCCGGATTCCAAGCCTGGACCCTCAGCCAGTATTCCCTCCCTGTGCTGCAGGGCAGCCAGCGCCGACCAGTGTACTAAGACGCTGGAAAATGGCGCCAGAGTGAGGGGGGGAGGCGGGGGTTAACCCAGGAGCGGGAATCGGAGGGCGAAGGAGATGTACAGGGGAGGGAATCATCACCTCAAAACGGAGCGTCCTCCCCTGTGCAGAGCGGCCGGCGGGCGGCTCTGCAGCGTCCCCCTGCATGCCTGACATGCAGGGGAACGAAACGAAACTAGGCCGCGGCTGAAGCCGGGGCCTAAAGTTATGCATGCGGCCGAAAATCAGGCCTCATCGGCGCGGTTCTCAGTAAAAACTGTGGAACCGGCCGGAAACACAGTAAACAAAGCAGCATTATTGAGCAATCACTGTCCCCCCCAATAAAAGTGCCCCACATGCAGAAAGACCCTCTGAATAAACGTCTCTATACTTAGCTTTGAGACGCAGGGTCCAGTCCCTGGGTGGGGTGGGGGTCAGTGTTCCGTCCAGCAGGGTCCTGCACAAGGGCTGCGGATGGAAGCCGGTCTCCTGCAAGGCAGTGAGAACCGTGTTGGCTCCCACTTCAAATCAGAGCCCCTAAGGGATGTTGAAGGAGCGCGGCATGAAGGGCTCCTGCCCTGAAGTCAACCTTAACAGCACTGCCGCCAGGGGAGTGTGAAGGGACATGCCGGGGGTCCAGTGGACCCGCTTTTCTTCCAAATCTTTGTAAAAAATGAAAAATCAAAAAGGGATGCATGTGTGTGTGTGGATCCTCCTGACACAAAGCAAGAAACTGGCTAGAACTGGCTAGCAGGGGGTGTATATGCTAGGAGGGAGGAGCTACACGTTTTGAGTGTAGTAACTTTGTGTGTCCTCCGGGGGCAGTAGCTATACACCCATGGTCTGGGTCTCCCATAGGAACGATAAAGAAAGGATTTTTTTGAGGGATTGAAGTGAAAATGCTGCAGTCATTCTATGCGATTGCAGACAGCTGAATCATGACAGTGTGGAATGTTCACATTATCATGATTCCCATGTATGCCCTGACTGAATGGGTACACATGACTTGGCTGCATAATGTAACCGCAGAATACCCCTTTAGGAACAAGGATGTCTACTTTGGACTGTTTGTGGGAAGGGTTACCTATAAAACCAGCTGCTGGGGCCACTAGTGATCAGGTGGAACCAGACTAAGTGCAGAAATAAAAGCACAATGCCCATAGAAATCAATGAACTATCTGTGTAATGGATGGACATGCCAAGTCCTCAAGAGAAGTGCTTGTTGTAGTTGCTCCCACAAGATCAATGGGTATAATACATAGTAAACTCTTCTTTTCTTTGTAGAAACCACAAGAGTAAGCCCCTGATATTCCTCCAGGGCCAAAACCTGCAATGGATGTGGCTCTGGGGCTTTTGTGAAGTGCCAGGTCAGCATATTCGCCTCTATTCATATGGAGAATGGATTTCATAAAAGAAAAACCTTTTATAAAAGGACGGCCCACAGGTGCGACGGCCCACAGGTGCGACGGCCCACAGGTGCGACGGCCCACAGGTGCGACAGCATCCGATGCCTAGCTACGTATAAACACTACTTGCTATAGTCGCCAGTCTGAACTGAATTTGCCAAAAAATGACATCTGTCCCTTAAAAAAAAAAATGTTGCTGATCCACCGAGCCCTGGTGTGACGCGGATCCTTTCTGAAGGTGTAAATCGAGGTGGAGTGTTGAGATTAGACACATCTGCATTTTTCTGGGAAACATATTTGCTTGTGGCAGAAAGAAAGCAAAATCAAACATGGCCGCACTACTTGTCCTAAAGCCAGTGACCGCGCTGAAGAGGTAAGGAAGGGAGTGGTGGATCCTGTGCTATTCTCGGCCCGTGCCGTCGGCAGGCAGAGGCTCAGTTAAAGTGCCGGGCGAGGCGGGACGATCTGTAGTCGACTCTCAGCTGCACGAAGGAGTGGAGGATATTCTTGTCCAGGCTGGCGAGCTGCTCTCCAGAACATACCTGCTTCAGGTTATCGGGGGCCACCACCAGAAGGTTGCAGAGGGAGTGCAGGGTATCAAAAAGCTGCAGCACAAGAGGAATCTGCAAGAAACAAAGTGACCGTGATGAACGACCCTATGAATGCGCCAAGCACTGGCAAAAAGAACATATACAATGCAGTATTATGTGCGGGCGCCCTGTACAACAACACTGCAGTCAAAAAGGGAAAACGATTTTTTTTTTCTTTACATAATCTATGGGGAATATAGTAGAAATCTTGCAATTTTCACTCTGGCCACTGGGTCCTTTTATTAGACTCACGCTTCCTGTCTTTCAGTTAGCGTTTTCATCAGACTCCTTATCGCCAGAGGCAGGATTAGGACAGGTATCTCCATTATACACAGCTGATAACCACCAATCACAACAGGCGATGTCACAGCTCTCCCCTTCATAAATACCTCTGCACGTGCTCTTTAGATGCTTCAATAAAAAAAAAAAAAAAGATACTGTATTTTTCGTTTTATAAGACGCACCCTAAATTTAGAGATAAAAGGTAAAAAAAAAAAAAATGGGGTCCGTCTTATACTCCGATGTTGTCTTACCGGAGGGGGGTAGCAGTGGTGGTGAAGCGGGTCACAGGAGGCAGAGATTGTGGTGGCGGCGGCGGCGGGTCAGTAGTGGAACACAGTGTGTCCACGGTCCCGGTTCAAATGATGGAGCCTGGAGCGGCGCATGCGCAGATAGAGCTCTCATCCAAGGGCTCCATCTGCGCATGCGCTGACTCCCGGCGCCATCATTTGAACCAGGACCACGGACACACTGGGAAACCTGCCGCCCACACACACACAGACAGGCAGGCAGCCAGCAGGCCCGCACAGACTGGCAGCCGACCTCCAGAACAGAGAGGGAGCCGGCTGCCCGCACACACACAGACACCCCCCCCCCCCCCCTCATAAGCTATATTCGGATTGTAAGACATACCCCTCATTTTCCTCCCAAATTTTAGGGAGGAAAAGTGCGTCTTATAATCTGAAAAATACGGTAGATGGATTCTGGCCCTTTTGCTGCTAATGTACATGTGCAGTTTCCTAAAAGAACACTAAGTAAGAATCTAGACTAGCCACAGTGGCCAATGTGGAAATTGAAAGGCTTCTATTTTTCTGTTTAATCATAATATGAAAAATAAAATATAAACAAAAAGGCCAAAAATTTAAATAAAAAAAATAAAAAGAAGAAAGCAGTACAAAAACATAACATACAAAACATGATAATTAAATATTCAACTGCAGCTCCATGCAGGAAATAAATCTGCAATTATTAGGCTTTCTGAATAGGCAAAATTCTATTTTACTTGCAAACCATAAGCTCCAATAAAATAAAGTAAACTTAAAAGGGAACCTGTCACCAGATTCGGCCCCTATAAGCTGCGGCCAAAACCAGTGACCTCTTATATATACAGCATTCTAACATGCTGTATATAAGAGCCCAGGCCGGGGGTATAACATAAAAAGCACTCTTATAAAACTCACCTAAGGGGCAGTCCGGTTGCTGCTCTCCGGTATGGTGCCTCCTCTCTGCTGCAATCACAGTCCTCCTTCAGAGGCCCATGTGCATGATGCGTCCTGTCATACACACTGGCCGGCATGGAGGTCCTGTGCAGGTGCGCTTTGAGCTGCACTGCTAAGGACAGTATTGTAGTGCACAGGAGCGAGGAAAGCTTAAAAACTGCCTGCGCACGACAATACTTTGATCTGCCCTGAGTAGCTTGGACCTGTCCCGCCCACAGCCATGACTCAGTCATGGGTACGGGATTGAAATAGACCAGGTGAGTGCTGCTAAGAGCAGTTCTACTATTCATATGTGAGGCCGTATGGCACATTTTATAAAAATATTTTAGTGTAGGACGGCTTCAAATGAGATTTGCCGTGACGTGGCGAAGCAGCTCAAGAAATTGCAATTTTTTGCCAAAAATCGCAAAATTTTTAAAATAAGTACAGTTTGGAATGTTTAGTGCCGCAGTGCACATTTGGTGCTGGCTTTTTGTTTTTTCTTCAAAGCTTAAAAACTGCCTGCGCACGACAATACTTTGATCTGCCCTGAGTAGCTCAGATCAAAGTGTGCCTGCGATGCTGGCCTGTGTGGATCATGTAAGACGCGTCATGCACACGGGCCTCAGAAGGAGGAGGATGGTGATCACCGGAGACAGGAGGCGCCACACCGAAGAGCAGCGACACCCATCAGACCCGACCGCCCCCTTAGCTAAGTATTATAAAAGTATTTTTTACGCTATACACAGCGGCCTGGGCTCTTATATACAGTATTCTGGAATGCTGTATATAAGAGCCCACTGGTGGTGGCAGCAGCAGCTTATGGGGGGCCAAATCTGGTGACAGGTTCCCGTTAAAGGAAAAAAAGTACATAGCTATATTAAAGCAATGCAAATATTACAGGGCAAAAGAGTATAACACCTGAACTAAAGGCAGATTTTCCGGGTATTTATTACATAACCGCCAAACCTGGCAATTTCTACATTATTAGCCTGTAATATCAGGTGCATGGAGCTACTGACTGTCCTGAAGGTCAGAAGAAAAAGGGATCTGAACTGCTGGAATTCAATATCCCAAAGCCTTCCCCCCCCCCATCAGTAGTTAAGACGCTGCCCGAGGGGTCAGCACAGCGATGACTACGTACTCTGAACTCCTTGGCACATTTCCTATATTCCGCCACATCGCAGATAGCCAGCATGCCTCCCATTGAGCTGTATGAGAACTGCTGCAGATGCTCGTATATGAGGCGGTGGAAGCGCACCCCAAGCTCCATCAGCACTGTGTCCACGTTCTTTCCATCCATTGAGTTACGGCTCTTCTCCACTTGCTTTCGAATGTACAGGCAAACCTTGACGCAAGCCTATATTAGGGGTAACAAAGGCGAAATGTAAATTTAGGTCTTGTTCACGTGTCCTTTTGAGCCGTATGTGCGCCCCATTAGATTGTATCACGCTAATCTCGCCAGCTGTTTTTTGCTGACTGATGGACATACGTCCTACTGTGGCTTGGTTACATGATTTTGGCCTAAGAGGGGTTAGCGTTAATTTGTCCCATCACTTTATGGTTCAGCCTTTATGGGTTGCATATAAATGAGAAAAAGACTATCTTTCTAATGTGAGGAGGTGCAAAGTGAGCATGAAACAATAACAAAAAGGAGACAGATGCACTCTGTAGTGCTAAGACATGTGGAACAATGAATTTGGGAATATAAACATGCATTACTGCTATGAAAAACATGGAAAAATTGAGATACTTTGCATGCAAAAATGGCCAGTTTTTGGTCGTGATGTTGGTGCTGGCCCGTTGCTGCGGTGGTGTGGGGCCTCGCGGGTCGTCCCGGCGTGCGTTTCGCCTCTTCATCAGGGAACGCCTCCTGGTGGGGGGGGGGCGCGCGTTGGGGCGGCCTGTGGGGCTTCGTGCCGCTGTGGTGGCGGGTTGGTGCTGTTGTCATGGCCATTGGTTGGGGTAGATTTTGGTTGGGCGCTTGGTGGCTGCGTGCGCTGTTTTGCACTGGCAGTGGAGTATGTTCTTTGTATGTTGTGTAGTTTTTCCTCTCCTTTGTAGCCCCTTGTTCGTTGTGGTGATGATTGAATGGCTTGCCATTGAGCTGGTGTGATATGTTCGTTATATTGAGGTTGTACGTGGTGTAGCCATCCTTATTGGACTTCTTGCTTTTTAATTTTAATAATATTTTATATGTTTATAATAAATAAATTGTTTTTAATAATTAGGTTTAGTACCAATTGTTTGCTGTTAGGTTATCTAATATGAATTGGGTGGTTCCCTATATGTAATAATTAGATCCTGTGCTAGTGAACAATTATAGATGTTAAATGTACAACTGTATATAAAAGATATACATGTATAAAATAAAAATAAAAAAAAAGAAAAAAAATGGCCAGTTTTATGTAAGCCCAACAGCCAACAGCAGTATTGCCAGACCAAGGGTAGGGATTGCTATTCTTGGGAAAAAAATATATATATCTTTATCTCAGACATTTCATTGAGGGACATAGGAAACCATGGGTGCATGCTTAGAAAAACATTAAAACATAAAACACTGCTTCTACTCAGCAGGCGACAATAGTCTACTGGCACCAAGCTACCCAGTATAGCTTACCATTGTAGAGTCCAAGAGCTCTCTCTACCTACGATAGCTTTCCTTTTTTCTCCTTTAAGTAGGGAAAGATATCAGGATTACAGAGCAGCCATTCTGCTCAAAGTCCCGCTTGACAAGTCAGTGAGTCTGGTACGTATGTGACAGTTTTTATACGTACCAGAATCACTGACATACACAGACACATTATAATCAATGAGTCTGCCCACACATCAGTGATTTTTTTTCACTGACCGTGTCTCCATGAGGCGTACACACGTGTCTGTGATTTCCGTACGGAGACAAGCCCATTTTTTTTCTGGCATCACTGATGTCCTACAGACCACACTTTGGTGTGATCCGTGAAACACAGACCAGAAAAATCATGTACATTTAAAATAAAAAGCTTTTTATACTCACACGTCTCCCGGGCTGCTGTCTCTGGCCGCTGCTCTCTGCTGCTTCCAGGCCGGCTAATTATTCTCATGCATATTTAGTTTTGCACTGCACAGCTGACCCCGAAGTAGCTGCAGCAGCGGTGAGACAGTGGCGCCTGAACACAGCATCTGGGAGAGTTCAGTACCACGGACAGCAGGAGCGTGGACAGGTGAGTATAATAAGTGCCTGATCTCCGTGTATTATAAGTGACGTGTTAAGGCCTAAGACAGAGAGGAGTCTGACATGAGTCAAACCCTACCCTTTCTTCTCAGGTTGGGATAGCAGGACCTATTCCTGATACAGAGCAGTCACTCTTATCTAGTCCTTAACTTCTGTTGAGGTTTAGCGCCCTCTTGTAGCCAAACCCCTGCTTCCTGAGCCAATTAAACTCGTGCTTTCTTCATGCATTTCAGCCTGTCCCCGCCCCTTCCTCGATCCTTGAGTGCTGCCATTGTCCCTCAGCATGCTAACCTATGTAAGCGAATCTCCCTCTGCTCCAGGATCTGCAACCTCACTGTCCCTGTGGATCAGATTTTCTGCAACTGAGTATTGCCGCTAGCTTGCTGCCGCAAACGGCACTGAAAGCAGCTGATTGGCGTGGGTGCCAGGTGTCGGACCTGGCCAATCAGACATTGATGACCTTTCCTAAGGATGGGCCATAAATGTAAAAGTAGTAGATCATTTCTTTAACTGTATTTCTTAGGGTATGTGCTCACGATCAGGACTCACTGCGTCCTCGACGCAGCAGGTCCGGACCTGTGGGGCTGCAAGTTTCCTCCACAGGAGAACATAAGAGACCGCAGTTGCTTGTACCCACGATCAGGGTTCAGTGCGCTGCGGTCGCTCGCTTGTGTTCTCCCTACGTAGGACGCATTCGAATCCGCAGCAAACAATTGACATGCTGTGGTCTGGAAAGCCACACCGCAGGTCAGTGTTTTCTGCGGAAAAAACAAGCACAGTGGGTACGGGATTTCTAGAAATGCCGTCCACTGTGCTTGTACTGTACAATGCGGCATTTTGGATACAGCGAACACATGCTGCATCCAAAACGCTGCAAACACTGATCGTGGGCACACAGCCTTCGATCAGCCTCCCGGTGGCATGACCATACAGCCCATGGTTTCCCATGTCCCCAAATAAAGGTTACGAGGAACATTGTCAGGTGAGTACCAAATATCCTCGTTTCCCAATCCAGGACAATCACTTAAGTATTCAGCCAATATCCAGAAAAATAGAGCATCCTTTTACTTACACTTGTGTACTGAATTAACACATTATTCTCATCCTCTGGCTTGAAATCCGTTTTCTTCTGCTCCGCCGCCAATATCTGTTTCATCTGACCGATCATACAATTTAGTGTCCTGTAGGTGGATCAAAATATTAAAGAAAAAGTCAATATTTTCAGCAGTCAAGATAGGACATCTGGTAATTAGGACTTTGGCACCCTGTATTATGGACCTCCTGGTCAACGGCATTGGATGACGACCCAGCTTGTGATCTGCTCACCTATCGATACCAGTGTCCAGCTTCACCTCCATTTGTTCGATGATCTCTTTCTTTTTCTGCAGACATTCCGTCAGTTTTGGAGAAGAACTGAGCAAAAAAGAGACAATAAAGATGGCGGCCGTTCTACTAAATGTATATACGGTCAGTATTTCTTGTACCTTACCTGACTAAAGGCATGAGATGATCATTAAATTGCTTATCGAATAAATGGAAAATAGTGTTGGCTTGGTGTACGACATCCAGGAAATAGAGGTTGGCATTCCGAGAGTCGGCAGAAGGGATCGCTGGAAAGGTGGAAATCGGACTGTTAGAGGAAAACACCTGGATCACAAAAAACATGGCGGCCTTTCTTCAAAAGCAGCACCACATCTGCTCACAGGTTTTCGAAAAAGTAACCAAGATGATCATAATCTCTGTATGGAGGTTGATTTTATGGCTAAGGATGAGTCCCTCATATAGAATGATGATTTAATATGCTATTCCTATGAAAGATGTGTGCATCAAAATGGAGCTCCTTTATTAAAAGGGGTTGCCCAGCGAGAAAAATGTCATCAGCGATCCACAGGATAGGTCATAACATATTGATCCTTGGGTGTCCAACCACCGAGACCCGCACCGACTGGCAGAACAAGGGATTTCAGAATGGCACATTAGTGGGCTCTATGTCCCTATGTCACTCTATTAATTTCATAGGTAGAGAAGGGCCCTTCAATATCATTACAACCTTGTCTACGACCGGCAGGCGAAAAGCCAACGAGCGGTTACGACCTTCGCCCATCTCCACCTTTTCCGCCACGGAGGATCATGTGTACCGCCTACACAGGACTCCGACCCCACCCATCACCTTGAGGGCCTGATCCACTCCGTCCTGTATCCCGGACACCAAAATGTCTTGACCAATGTCCATAAGGTGCACTCCATCTGCTCTTAGAAGTGCGGAGTTATCGCCTTCCAACTGGTGGTGACGAACCACGATACCGCATCTTCCTCTTACAAATTTTGCCATCCTCGCATTGATCTTTCTCCTTGACCGCTCTATGGCTTTTGCATTTAGTGAGTATATGCGACTGCCGCTTTATTCATTCCGTATGGAACTTCAGAGTTCAGCATTTTCCAGCAGCCCCATAGAGCATGAATGGCTCGGCGGCTGGGCATCTGACCAGACTAGGGTAACGGGCATAAATATTCCCTGATCTACTGATCTGTGAGGATCCCAGCAGCTGAGCCCCCACCGATCAATGAGTCATCACCTATTCTGTGGATAGAGGAGAACTTGTCTTACCGGACAATCATTTTAATAAATTACTGGACACAGAGCCCAAACTAAGGGAATCTGCACCACGGCCGTCTACATCAACACAGCTCAGCAGGAATGCCAGACAACACAAGAACACAGGTGATGAGAGTTTTGGGAGAAAAAAAAAAAGCAGCCATGTTGTTCTGACCCTTGACAACACTGTTTAACAAAGAAGCAATAATGTGAACTAGGCTTTATATCAAATACAGTAACAACTTTACTTACCAGTTTAAGTCATTCTGTGACCGAGCTCTTAACTCAATTTGCTTTTATGTCAAATTAAATTTCCCCATTAGGATTAATTGAAATGCTATTAATCCGTTTCAGCCCCTACTTATGGCCCCCAGCCTGGTACTGTATATATGATCCCCCAACCTGGTACATATGGTGCTTAATCCTGGTACATATAAACAAAAAAACATCCTGGTACATATAACTCCCCCATCCTGGTACACGTGATTCCCCCCATCCTGGTACATGTGACTCCCCCCCCCATCCTGGTACATGTGACTCCCCCCCCCATCCTGGTACATGTGACTCCCCCCCCCCATCCTGGTACATGCGACTCCCCCCCCCATCCTGGTACATGTGACTCCCTCCCCCCCATCCTGGTACATGTGACTCCCTTCCCCCCCATCCTGGTACATGTGACTCCCTCCCCCCCATCCTGGTACATGTGACTCCCTCCCCCCCATCCTGGTACATGTGACTCCCCCCCCCCATCCTGGTACATGTGACTCCCCCCCCCCCATCCTGGTACATGTGACTCCCCCCCCCCCATCCTGGTACACGTGACTCCCCCCCCCTCCCCCCATCCTGGTACACGTGACTCCCCCCCCATCCTGGTACACGTGACTCCCCCCCCATCCTGGTACACGTGACTCCCCCCCCCAACCTGGCACACGTGACTCCCCCCCCATCCTGGCACACGTGACTCCCCCCCCATCCTGGCACACGTGACTCCCCCCCATCCTGGCACACGTGACTCCCCCCCCCATCCTGGTACATGTGACCCCCCCCCCCCATCCTGGCACACGTGACTCCCCCCCCCATCCTGGTACATGTGACTCCCCCCCCCCCCATCCTGGCACACGTGACTCCCCCCCCCCCATCCTGGCACACGTGACTCCCCCCCCATCCTGGCACACGTGACTCCCCCCCCATCCTGGCACACGTGACTTCCCCCCCCCCCCATCCTGGTACATGTGACTCCCCCCCCCCATCCTGGTACATGTGACTCCCCCCCGATCCTGGTACATGTGACTCCCCCCCCATCCTGGTACATGTGACTCCCCCCCCCATCCTGGTACATGTGACTCCCCCCCCCATCCTGGTACATGTCACCCCCCCCCCATCCTGGTACATGTGACTCCCCCCCCCCCATCCTGGTACATGTGACTCCCCCCCCATCCTGGTACATGTGACTCCCCCCCCCCATCCTGGTACATGTGACTCCCCCCCCCCATCCTGGTACATGTGACTCCCCCCCCCCCATCCTGGTACATGTGACTCCCCCCCCCCCCCCATCCTGGTACATGTGACTCCCCCCCCCCCATCCTGGCACACGTGACTCCCCCCCCATCCTGGCACACGTGACTCCCCCCCCATCCTGGCACACGTGACTCCCCCCCCCCCCATCCTGGTACATGTGACTCCCCCCCCCCCCCATCCTGGTACATGTGACTCCCACCCGATCCTGGTACATGTGACTCCCCCCCATCCTGGTACATGTGACTCCCCCCCCCATCCTGGTACATGTGACTCCCCCCCCCCATCCTGGTACATGTCACCCCCCCCCCCATCCTGGTACATGTGACTCCCCCCCCCATCCTGGTACATGTCACCCCCCCCCCCATCCTGGTACATGTGACTCCCCCCCCCCATCCTGGTACATGTGACTCCCCCCCCCCCATCCTGATACATGTGACTCCCCCATCCTGGCACACGTGACTCCCCCATCCTGGTACACGTGACTCCCCCCCCATCCTGGCACACGTGACTCCCCCCCCCCATCCTGGTACATGTGACTCCCCCCCCCCATCCTGGTACATGTGACTCCCCCCCCCCCCATCCTGGTACATGTGACTCCCCCCCCCCCCATCCTGGTACATGTGACTCCCCCCCCCATCCTGGTACATGTGACTCCCCCCCCCCATCCTGATACATGTGACTCCCCCATCCTGGCACACGTGACTCCCCCATCCTGGTACACGTGACTCCCCCCCCCATCCTGGCACACGTGACTCCCCCCCCCATCCTGGTACATGTGACTCCCCCCCCCCATCCTGGTACATGTGACTCTCCCCCCCCCATCCTGGTACATGTGACTCCCCCCCCCCCATCCTGGTACATGTGACTCCCCCCCCCCCCATCCTGGTACATGTGACTCCCCCCCCCCCCATCCTGGTACATGTGACTCCCCCCCCCACATCCTGATACATGTGACTCCCCCATCCTGGCACACGTGACTCCCCCATCCTGGTACACGTGACTCCCCCCCCATCCTGGTACACGTGACTCCCCCCCATCCTGGTACATGTGACTCCCCCCCCCATCCTGGTACATGTGACTCCCCCCCCCATCCTGGTACATGTGACTCCCCCCCCCCCCCCATCCTGGTACATGTGACTCCCCCCCCCCATACTGGTACATGTGACTCCCCCCCCATCCTGGTACATGTGACTCCCCCCCCCCATCCTGGTACATGTGACTCCCCCCCCCCCATCCTGGTACATGTGACTCCCCCCCCCCCCCATCCTGGTACATGTGACTCCCCCCCCCCCATCCTGGCACACGTGACTCCCCCCCCATCCTGGCACACGTGACTCCCCCCCCATCCTGGCACACGTGACTCCCCCCCCCCCCCATCCTGGTACATGTGACTCCCCCCCCCCCATCCTGGTACATGTGACTCCCACCCGATCCTGGTACATGTGACTCCCCCCCCATCCTGGTACATGTGACTCCCCCCCCCATCCTGGTACATGTGACTCCCCCCCCCCATCCTGGTACATGTCACCCCCCCCCCCCATCCTGGTACATGTGACTCCCCCCCCCCATCCTGGTACATGTCACCCCCCCCCCCCATCCTGGTACATGTGACTCCCCCCCCCCATCCTGGTACATGTGACTCCCATCCTGGTACATGTGACTCCCCCCCCCCATCCTGGTACATGTGACTCCCCCCCCCCCATCCTGATACATGTGACTCCCCCATCCTGGCACACGTGACTCCCCCATCCTGGTACACGTGACTCCCCCCCCATCCTGGCACACGTGACTCCCCCCCCCATCCTGGTACATGTGACTCCCCCCCCCCCATCCTGGTACATGTGACTCCCCCCCCCCCCCATCCTGGTACATGTGACTCCCCCCCCCCCCCATCCTGGTACATGTGACTCCCCCCCCCCATCCTGGTACATGTGACTCCCCCCCCCCCTCCTGATACATGTGACTCCCCCATCCTGGCACACGTGACTCCCCCATCCTGGTACACGTGACTCCCCCCCCATCCTGGCACACGTGACTCCCCCCCCCATCCTGGTACATGTGACTCCCCCCCCCCATCCTGGTACATGTGACTCTCCCCCCCCCATCCTGGTACATGTGACTCCCCCCCCCCATCCTGGTACATGTGACTCCCCCCCCCCCCCATCCTGGTACATGTGACTCCCCCCCCCCCATCCTGGTACATGTGACTCCCCCCCCCACATCCTGATACATGTGACTCCCCCATCCTGGCACACGTGACTCCCCCATCCTGGTACACGTGACTCCCCCCCCATCCTGGTACAACGTGACTCCCCCCCATCCTGGTACATGTGACTCCCCCCCCATCCTGGTACATGTGACTCCCCCCCCATCCTGGTACATGTGACTCCCCCCCCCCCCCCATCCTGGTACATGTGACTCCCCCCCCCCCATACTGGTACATGTGACTCCCCCCCCCCATCCTGGTACATGTGACTCCCCCCCCCCCATCCTGGTACATGTGACTCCCCCCCCCCATCCTGGTACATGTGACTCCCCCCCCCCATCCTGGTACATGTGACTCCCCCCCCCCCCATCCTGGTACATGTGACTCCCCCCCCCCCCCCATCCTGGTACATGTGACTCCCCCCCCCCCCCCATCCTGGTACATGTGACTCCCCCCCCCCCATCCTGGTACATGTGACTCCCCCCCCCCCATCCTGGTACATGTGACTCCCCCCCCCCCCATCCTGGTACATGTGACTCCCCCCCCCCCATCCTGGTACATGTGACTCCCCCCCCCCCCCATCCTGGTACATGTGACTCCCCCCCCCCCCCATCCTGGTACATGTGACTCCCCCCCCCCCATCCTGGTACATGTGACTCCCCCCCCCATCCTGGTACATGTGACCCCCCCCCCATCCTGGTACATGTGACCCCCCCCCCCATCCTGGTACATGTGACTCCCCCCCCCCATCCTGGTACATGTGACTCCCCCCCCCCCCATCCTGGTACATGTGACTCCCCCCCCCCCCCCATTCTGGTACATGTGACTCCCCCCCCCCATCCTGGTACATGTGACTCCCCCCCCCCATCCTGGTACATGTGACTCCCCCCCCCATCCTGGTACATGTGACTCCCCCCCCCATCCTGGTACATGTGACTCCCCCCCCCATCCTGGTACATGTGACTCCCCCCCCCATCCTGGTACATGTGACTCCCCCCCCCCATCCTGGTACATGTGACTCCCCCCCCCCCCATCCTGGTACATGTGACTCCCCCCCCCCCCCGGTACATGTGACTCCCCCCCCCCCCATCCTGGTACGTGACTCCCCCCCCCCCCCCCCCCCCCATCCTGGTACATGTGACTCCCCCCCCATCCTGATACACGTGACTCCCCTATCCTGGCACACGTGACTCCCCCATCCTGGTACACGTGACTCCCCCATCCTGGTACATGTGACTCCCCCATCCTGGTACATGTGACTCCCCCATCCTGGTACATGGCCCCACATCACGCAACACAAACACTTAAAAAAAAAAAAAAATAATATTATATTCACTCTCTGATCCCCCGCAGCGCGGAGTCCTCATCTCGTGCAGTCAGCTGATCAGTGTGTGACAGCGCAGTGCTCATATGCGGATCAGCTGACTGCATGAGATGAGGAAGGTGCGCTGCGGGGGGGGATCGGCGGGTGGGCGAGTATAAGCTGCTCGTACCTCACATTTCTGCTTGCATCATGAAGCAAAAAAAAAAAGATTCAGGGCAACTGCTCGTATCTTGAAAAATTCATAAATTGGTGCACTTTAGGTCAAGGTATTACTGTATGGGCAATTATTAAATAAATATTAAAGAAAAAAAAAAAAAAGAAGAAGAAGAAAAGCCTTACCTGCTAATCCTATTTCCAAGGCATAATCAATGTGTTCAATGCATAAGAAATCAACAAGTCTGGAAAATATTCTAAATGCATTCTTTGGGAGGTCGGATGGATCAGAAAGCTGAAACCGTGAACAAAAAAAAATAAAAAATAAAAGAATAAACAACATAATAGTAATTTCCATACTATATTATAAACTATATGGAGTAAAGTATATGCCCCCCCCCCCACACTACAGCTACTGGGGCTCTCATCACCTCCCATTCTACAGCCGTACACATTAATATGGAGTTGGTCCCTTTCTAGATATAACAGCTTTTGCTCTACAAGATTTTGGAGGGGTCTGTGGGAATCTTTGTCCATTCATCCAGAGGAGCATTTGTGAGGTCAGACACTGATGTTGGAGGAGATGACCGGGCTCCTAATCTTTCTAGTTCATCCCATAGGTGTTGGGTTGGGATGAGGTCTGGGCTCTGTGTGACCAGTATGTTCTTCCACTAAACTCCCCCAAACGTCTTTATGGACCTTGGGAAAAAGAAAAAGGAGCTTCTCCAAACTGATCCAAATAAAACTGGAGTCTACAAACTGTCAAAAAAGTCTGGTATGATGAAGAGTTAGGATTTCCCTATACTGGAACTAAGGGGCCAAGATCAACCCCCCTAAAAATATCTTCATAGCATTATCCCTCCTCCACCACATTGTACAGCGGGCACAATGCAGTCAGGCGGGTAACGTTCTCCTGGCATTCACCAAACCCAGAATCGCCCATCAGATGCCAGATAGAGAAGTGTGATACAACACTGCACAGAACACATCTCCTCCACAATCAGGGCGTAGAGGCTTTACACCGCTCCATCCGATGCTAGGCATTGTGTTTGGTGATGTAAGGCTGCTGCAGCAGCTTGGCATTGTGCTTGGTGATGTAAGGCTGCTGCAGCAGCTTGGCATTGTGTTTGGTGATGTAAGGCTGCTGCAAAAGCTTGGCATTGTGCTTGGTGATGTAAGGCTGCTGCAGCAGCTCAGCATTGTGCTTGGTGATGTAAGGCTGCTGCAGCAGCTTGGCATTGTGCTTGGTGATTTAAGGCTGCTGCAGCAGCTCGGCATTGTGCTTGGTGATGTAAGGCTGCTGCAGCAGCTTGGCATTGTGTTTGGTGATGTAAGGCTGCTGCAGCAGCTTGGCATTGTGCTTGGTGATGTAAGGCTGCTGCAGCAGCTCGGCATTGTGCTTGGTGATGTAAGGCTGCTGCAGCAGCTCGGCCCGGCGGTCACAGTGTTTGTGCTGATGTGAATACCAGAAGAGGTCGGCACTCTGCAGTTATGGAGTCAGCAGGGTAGTATGGACTTTTTTAGTCTGTGGCTTTAGCGACAAAGACATGATGATATTGGAATGATGAAAAGCAGAACTGCTGTGGGAATACTAGACTGAAAAATACAATGGACTATCTGAAAAAAGTGAAAAACATGAAAAATGGAATGTGCATAACTGCTATGAATAATATAAATATAAGAGATGTTTAGCCATTGTATTGATCAATGCAAAAGAGCAACAGGTGAGGTGACATATAGGCTAGGGACCCCAAAAGAAGGGAATTTTGTTTACTTACCGTAAATTCCTTTTCTTCTAGCTCCAATTGGGAGACCCAGACAATTGGGTGTATAGCTTCTGCCTCCGGAGGCCACACAAAGTATTACACTTAAAAGTGTAAAGCCCCTCCCCTTCTGCCTATACACCCCCCGTGCCTCACGGGCTCCTCAGTTTTGGTGCAAAAGCAAGAAGGAGGAAAGTTATAAATTGGTTTAAAGTAAATTCAGTCCGAAGAAATTTCGGAGAACTGAAACCATTAAACATGAACAACATGTGTACACAAAGAACAACAGCCCGAAGGGAACAGGGGCGGGTGCTGGGTCTCCCAATTGGAGCTAGAAGAAAAGGAATTTACGGTAAGTAAACAAAATTCCCTTCTTCTTTGTCGCTCCATTGGGAGACCCAGACAATTGGGACGTCCAAAAGCAGTCCCTGGGTGGGTAAAATAATACCTCGTAATAGAGCCGTAAAACGGCCCTTTCCTACAGGTGGGCAACCGCCGCCTGAAGGACTCGCCTACCTAGGCTGGCATCTGCCGAAGCATAGGCATGCACCTGATAGTGTTTCGTGAAAGTGTGCAGGCTCGACCAGGTAGCCGCCTGACACACCTGCTGAGCCGTAGCCTGGTGCCGCAAAGCCCAGGACGCACCCACGGCTCTGGTAGAATGGGCCTTCAGCCCTGATGGAACCGGAAGCCCAGAAGAACGGTAGGCTTCGAGAATTGGTTCCTTAATCCACCGAGCCAGGGTTGATTTGGAAGCCTGTGACCCCTTACGCTGGCCAGCGACAAGGACAAAGAGTGCATCCGAGCGGCGCAGGGGCGCCGTACGAGAAATGTAGAATCTGAGTGCTCTCACCAGATCCAACAAGTGCAAATACTTTTCACATTGGTGAACTGGATGTGGACAAAGAGAAGGTAAGGAGATATCCTGATTGAGATGAAAGGGTGATACCACCTTAGGGAGAAATTCCGGAACGGGCCGCAGAACCACCTTGTCCTGGTGAAACACCAGGAAAGGAGCTTTGCATGACAGCGCTGCTAGCTCAGACACTCTGCGAAGCGATGTGACTGCTACTAGGAAGACAACTTTCTGCGAAAGGCGTGAAAGAGAAGAAGGGAATTTTGTATACTTACCGTAAATTCCTTTTCTTCTAGCTCCAATTGGGAGACCCAGACAATTGGGTGTATAGCTACTGCCTCCGGAGGCCACACAAAGTATTACACTCAAAAGTGTAAGGCCCCTCCCCTTCTGGCTATACACCCCCAGTGGGATCACTGGCTCACCAGTTTAGTGCAAAAGCAAGAAGGAGGAAAGCCAATAACTGGTTTAAAGACCAATTCAATCCGAAGAAACATCGGAGAACTGCAACCATTCACATGAACAACATGTGTACCGAAAAAAACCCCTAAGAAAACAGGGCGGGGCGCTGGGTCTCCCAATTGGAGCTAGAAGAAAAGGAATTTACGGTAAGTATACAAAATTCCCTTCTTCTTTGTCGCTCCATTGGGAGACCCAGACAATTGGGATGTCCAAAAGCAGTCCCTGGGTGGGTAAAAGAATACCTCGTGGTAGGGCTGTCAAACAGCCCTTTCGTACAGGTGGGCAACCGCCGCCTGAAGGACTTGTCTACCTAGGCTGGCGTCTGCCGAAGCGTAGGTATGCACCTGATAATGCTTGGTAAAAGTGTGCAGACTCGACCAGGTAGGTGCCTGGCACACCTGCTGAGCCGTAGCCTGGTGCCGTAATGCCCAGGACTCACCCACGGCTCTGGTAGAATGGGCATTAAGCCCTGAGGGAACCAGGAGCCTAGCAGAACGGTAGGTTTCAAGAATTGGTTCCTTGAGCCACCGAGTCAGGGTGGATCTGGAAGCTTGCGACCCCTTACGCTGACCAGCGACAAGGACAAAGAGTGCATCCGGACGGCACAGGAGCGCCGTGCGGGAATGTAGATCCTGAGTGCTCTCACCAGATCCAACAGATGCAAATCCTTTTCAAATTGATGGACTGGATGAGGACACAAAGAAGGTAAGGTGATATCTTGATTGAGATGAAAGTGGGATACCACCTTAGGGAGAAAGTCCGGAATCGGACGCCGAACCCCCTTGTCCTGGTGAAGACCAGGAATGGAGATTTGCATGACAGCGCTGCTAGCTCGGACACTCTCTGAAGAGACGTGACCGCTACTAGAAAGGCCACTTTCTGTGAAATACGGAAAGGGAAACAACTTTCAAAAGCTCGAAAGGCGGCTTCAAGAGAGTCATTAGAACCTTGTTCGGACTCCAGAGCTCTAATGGCCGCTTGTACGAAGTGATGAGAAGACAAACTCCCTGCAGGAACGTGCATACCTGCGGAAGTCGGCTAGGCGTTTCTGAAAAAATACAGATAGCGCTGAGACTTGTCCCTTAAGGGAGCTGAGCGACCAACTATTTTCCAACCAAGATTGTAGGAAGGAAGGAAAAATAGGCGATGCAAATGGCCAGGGAGAAACTCCTTGAGCAGAGCACCAAGATAAGAATATCTTCCACGATCTGTGGTAGATCTTGGCGGACGTTGGCTTCTTGGCCTGCGTCATGGTGACGACCACTCCTGAGATAATCCTGAAGACGCTAGGATCCAGGACTCAATGGCTACACCGTCATGTTCAGGGCCGCAGAGTTCAGATGGAAAAAAGGGCCCTTGAAACAGCAAGTCTGGTCGGTCTGGTAGTGGCCACGGTTGGCCTACCGTGAGGTACCACAGATCCGGGAACCCCGACCTCCTCGGCCAATCTGCGACCAATGTTGAACTGAGGCGTCCGCCGCCAGAGCTCGATGATCGTGAGATTGTGCTATGAAGCCGGAACAAAGTTGTTGTGCCGTGACGCCATTATGTCGACGTCCGGCATCCCGCAGCGGCGACAGATCTCCTGAAACCCGTCCGGGTGAAGAAACCAGTCCCCTGCGTCCATACCCTGGCGACTGAGGAAATCTGCTTCCTAGTTTACCACGCCTGGGATGTGAACTGCGGATATGGTGGATGCCGTGTCTTCTACCCACGTTAGAATCCGCCGGACTTCCTGGAAGGCTTGCCGGCTGCGTGTTCTTCCGTGGTGGTTGATGTATGCCACCGCTGTGGAGATATCCGACTGAATTCGGATGTGCTTGCTTTTCAGCCACTGCTGGAAGGCTTGTAGGACAAGATACACTGCTCTGATTTCCAGAACATTGAGCTGAAGGGTGGACTCTTGCTGAATCCACGTACCTTGAGCCCTGTGGCGGAGAAAAAACTGCTCCCCACTCTGATAGACTCGTGCCTGTCGTAACTACCGCCCAGGATGGGGGTAGGAAGGACCTTTTTTCTGACCATGAGGTGGGAAGAAGCCACCACCGTAGGGATTCTTTGGCCGCCTGAGAAGGGGAGACGTCTCTGTCGATGGGCGTCGACTTCCCGTCTCATTGGCGGGGAATGTCCCATTGTAGTGGACGCAGATGAAACTGCGCGAAAGGGACTGCCGCCATTGCTACCATCTTACGTGAGAAGTGCATGAGGCGTCTCAATGTGTGCGACTGATCCTAAGGAGAGATTGCAGTTTTGTCTGTAGTGAACGCTGTTTGTCTAGCGGAAGCTTCACTATCGCTGAGAGAGAATGAAACTCCATGCCTAGATATGTTAGTGATTGGCCCGGGGTCGGATCTGACTTTGAAAAGTTGATGATCCACCCGAAACTCTGGAGAGTCTCCAGCGCAACGTTCGGCTGTGTTGGCATGTTCCTTAAGAGGGTGCCTTGACAAGTAGATCTCCCAAACACGGGGTCACAGAGTGACCTTGAGATTGCAGGACTGGTACTACTGCTGGCATGACCTTAGCGAAGACCCGTGGGGCTATCGCCAGCCAGAAGGCAAGGTTACGAACTGAAGGTGTTCGCGTCTTATAACAAAGCGTAGAAACGCTGGAGCTCTGGATCAATCGGCACGTGGGGATAAGCATCCTTGACGTCTATCGATGTTAGGAAATTTCCTTGAAACATTGAGGCGATGACGGAGCGGGGGATTACATCCGGAACCGCCTGGTGTTCACGAGCTGGTTGAGCCGTGTTAGATCCAGAACGGGACGGAAATACTCGTCCTTTCTTGGCATCGCAAATCATTCGGAGTAAAAACCGTGACCTTGTTCCTGAAGAGGAACGGGGGTCACCACTCGTTGTGCCTTTAGAGTGCCCACCGCCTGCAGAAGAGCGTCGGCTCAGTCGGGAGGTGGAGAAGTTCTGAAGAATTGAGTTGGAGGACGAGAACTGAACTCTATCCTGTACCCGAGAGACAGAATGTCTCTCACCCAACGGTCTTTGACCTGTGACAGCTAAATATCGCCAAGGCGGGAGAGCCTGCTACCGACCGAGGATGCGGAGAGAGGAGGCCGCAAGTCATGAGGAAGCCTCTTGGAAGTGGGTTTTCAGGCTGTCTTTTTTGGGTGTGACTGAGCCCGCCAAGAAACTGAGCTCCTCTGATCCTTTTGAGTCCTCTTTGGACGAGGAGAAATGGGACCTGCCCGAGCCTTGAAAAAACCGAAAACCCCGACTGTCCCTTGGTATGTTGGGGTTTGTTTTGTCTGGGCTGAGGTAAGGAAGAATCCTTACTCTTGAACTGTTTAATGATTACATCTCACGCACACTAAACAGTCGGTCAGCAGAACAAGGCAAACTGGTTAAGCCCTTTTTTGGAAGCAGAATCTGCCTTCCATTCAGTTAACACCCAGGCCCTGCGTAAAACCACGGAGTGAGCGGACGCCACTGTCGTACGGGGCGTAGAGTCCAGGACAGCATTAATCGCCTAAGACGCAAATGCAGACATTTGAGCGGTTAAGGATGACACTTGCGGAACAGATGTACGTGTGACCGTGTCCATCTGTGTAAGACAAGCTGAAGTAGCTTGGGGTGCCTCTACGGCTGCTGGAGCTAACAGCGCGCCGATAGCCTCATAGATGGATTTCGACCAGAGATCCCTCTGTCAGTCAGTGGCATCTTTAAGTGCAGCCCCATCTTCCACTGCAACTATGGATCTAGCTGCAAGCTGGAGATTGGAGGATGCCCCTTGGGACACTGGGTCCAGCCATTGCCCACGTCAGGGGGTAGGGATAACGTGTATCCTCAGCCGTTTGGGGAAGCGCTTAACTGGATAAGTGTGGTGTTCCTGGACTGCCTGTGTAAAGTCAGGGTGGTCAAGGAAAGTATTTAATTTACGCTTGGGATACGTGAATGGAATTTCTCCTGCTATGAAGCTGACTCTTCCACTGGAGGAGCTGGGGGAGAAATAACTAACATTCTATTGATGGACGCTATGAGAGTATTGACTATGGCGTCACCATCAGGTGTATCCAGATTGAGAGCGGTCTCAGGATTAGATCTTGAGCAGCTATCTCCGCCACATCACACAGAGAGTCCGCTTGCTGGGACCCTGACTAGTGTGATGAAGTCGATGGCCGCTCATAGTGAGCCTCTCAGACTATCTGGGACTGTCGTCCGTGTCAGAGCCGTCACTCTGGGAAGCACATGACCCCTCGGAGCTCAAAGTTGTTCCCACTGAGGGGGACCATGGATAATGTGAACAGTGGCCATGGATTTGAGAGACTTGTCTGGACTGCAAGGCTTCTAGTATCATAGCCATAGTCTCAGAAAATCTGTCAGTAAATACTGCAGGCACCGTCCCCATGTCCTGGACGGTTAGCAGAGACTCCGTAGTATACAATGGGGGTCTATGTACACTGCCGGCCATATAGCCATACATGCTGTACCGGCTGCATAGAAAACATGTGCTTCTGCACCTCTGTTTTACACAGACAATATGCTGTTATGTCCTCCGCACAATCAAGGAGGGTATATACAAAAATGCAGCTAAACAGTGCAATGCATAGTGAATAAACATATATGTATATGTGCACTTCGGCACTAGTGGAGTCAGCCCCACAGGTGCTGCTTAACGCCTGGTCACAGCGGTTGTGTGACTATCCGAATCCCTGCCAGGGATTCCTAAACTTGTCTCTTCTGTCGCTACAGAAAACACTGACAAGAATGGCTGCCGGCGTCCTGTGCAGAGGAAGAAGCCGTGGGCGTGCCTGAGAAAGTGCGGGAATCCGGCTTCACAGTGTACACAGTGAGAGGGGTGGAGTATGCAAAGCATACTCCAGCTCTCAGCGCTGCCGGATTCACCGTGCATCCAGTGAGAGGGGTGGAGTATGCAAAGCATACTCCAGCTCTCAGCGCTGCCGTGCTGTGCAGCGTTACGCCCCTACCCTGACTGGCAGGTCTGTGGGCGGAAACGAAGTGAGACTAGGCCGCGCAAGCCGGGGACTCGAGTTATAAGCGCGGCCGGCATATAAGCCTTGGTCGGCGCGGAAGTCCCCGGCGCACCACAAGTCCCAGCCGCGCCCGAAATAAAAATGGCAACGGCGGTTAGCGCGGTAGTCCCCTAATACACTAACACACCCAGCAAGCTGTAGTGTGCGATGGCACTAGTGCGGGCAGCGCCGCCGTCCCTGGCGCACTAACACACCCAGCAATGCTGCCGTGTGTCCGTGCGCGGTCCCCACAGGGACACAGAGTACCTTAACGTAGCAGGGCCATGTCCCTGAGGATACTCCGCTCCATGTCCAGCAGATTCCCAGGAGCTGTGGATGGAGCACGGCCTCAGTGCCTGGAGACCGATAGGATCCCACTTCACCAGAGCCCTCAGGGGGATGGGGAAGGAAAGCAGCATGTGGGCTCCAGCCTCCGTACCCGCAATGGATACCTCAACCTTAACAAACACCCGACAAGAGTGGGGTGAGAAGGGAGCATGCTGGGGGCCCTTTAGTATGGGCCCTCTTTTCTTCCATCCGATATAGTCAGCAGCTACTGCTGACTAAACAGTGGAGCTATGCGTGGATGTCTGACCTCCTTCGCACAAAGCACAAAACTGGTGAGCCAGTGATCCCACTGGGGGTGTATAGCCAGAAGGGGAGGGGCCTTACACTTTTGAGTGTAATACTTTGTGTGGCCTCCGGAGGCAGTAGCTATACACCCAATTGTCTGGGTCTCCCAATGGAGCGACAAAGAAATATCCTTCATTGGCTCGAAGGGCGGTTTCTGAAGAGCCATCAGAACCCTGTTCAGATCCCAGGGCTCTAACGGACGCTTGTAAGGAGGGACTATGTGACAAACCCCCTGCAGGAACATGCGTACCTTTGGAAGTCTGGCTAGGCGCTTCTGGAAAAAGACAGAGAGCGCTGAGACTTGTCCCTTAAGGGAGCCAAGCGACAAACCTTTTTCCAATCCGGATTGAAGGAAGGAAAGAAAAGTAGGTAAGGCAAATGGCCAGGGAGTAAAACCCTGATCAGAGCACCAGGATAAGAATATTGTCCACGTCCTGTGGTAGATCTTGGCGGACGTTGGTTTCCTGGCCTGTCTCATAGTGGCAATGACCTCTTGAGACAACCCTGAAGACGCTAGGACCCAGGACTCAATGGCCACACAGTCAGGTTGAGGGCCGCAGAATTCAGATGGAAAAACGGCCCTTGAGACAGCAAGTCTGGTCGGTCTGGTAGTGCCCACGGTTGACCCACCGTGAGATGCCACAGATCCGGGTACCACGACCTCCTCGGCCAGTCTGGAGCGATGAGGATGGCGCGGCGGCAGTCGGACCTGATCTTGCGTAACACTCTGGGCAACAGTGCCAGAGGAGGAAACACATAAGGCAGTTGAAACTGCGACCAATCCTGCACTAATGCGTCTGCCGCCAGAGCTCTGTGATCTTGAGACCGTGCCATGAATGCCGGGACCTTGCTGTTGTGCCGGGACGCCATTAGGTCGACGTCCGGCATCCCCCAGCGGCAACAGATCTCTTGAAACACGTCCGGGTGAAGGGACCATTCCCCTGCGTCCATGCCCTGGCGACTGAGAAAGTCTGCTTCCCAGTTTTCTACGCCCGGGATGTGAACTGCGGATATGGTGGATGCTGTGGCTTCCACCCACAGCAGAATCCGCCGGACCTCCTGGAAGGCTTGCCGACTGCGTGTTCCGCCTTGGTGGTTGATGTATGCCACCGCTGTGGAGTTGTCCGACTGAATTCGGATCTGTTTGCCTTTCAGCCACGGCTGGAACGCCTTTAGGGCCAGATATACTGCCCTTATCTCCAGAACATTGATCTGCAGGGAGGACTCTGGCTGAGTCCAGGTACCCTGAGCTCTGTGGTGGAGAAAGACCGCTCCCCATCCTGACAGACTCGCGTCCGTCGTGACCACCGCCCAGGATGGGGGTAGGAAGGATTTCCCCTTCGACAATGAAGTGGGAAGAAGCCACCACCGAAGGGAGGCTTTGGCTGCCTGAGAAAGGGAGACGTTCCTGTCGAGGGACGTCGACTTCCTGTCCCACTTGCGGAGAATGTCCCATTGAAGTGGACGCAGATGAAACTGCGCAAAAGGAACTGCCTCCATTGCTGCCACCATCTTCCCTAGGAAGTGCATGAGGCGCCTCAAGGGGTGTGACTGGCCTTGAAGGAGAGATTGCACCCCTGTCTGTAGTGAACGCTGTTTGTCCAGCGGAAGCTTCACTATCGCTGAGAGAGTATGAAACTCCATGCCAAGATATGTCAGTGATTGGGCCGGTGTCAGATTTGACTTTGGGAAATTGATGATCCACCCGAATCTCTGGAGAGTCTCCAGAGCAATGTTCAGGCTGCGTTGGCATGCCACTCGAGAGAGTGCCTTGACAAGCAGATCGTCTAAGTAAGGGATCACCGAGTGTCCCTGAGAGTGTAGGACTGCTACCACTGTAGCCATGACCTTGGTGAAGACCCGTGGTGCTGTCGCCAGGCCGAAAGGCAGTGCCACGAACTGAAGGTGTTCGTCCCCTATGGCGAAACGCAGGAAGCGCTGATGCTCTGGTGCAATCGGTACGTGGAGATAAGCATCTTTGATGTCGATTGATGCCAGGAAGTCTCCTTGGGACATTGAGGCGATGACGGAGCGGAGCGATTCCATCCGGAACCGCCTGGTTTTCACGTGTTTGTTGAGCAGTTTTAGGTCCAGAACAGGACGGAAAGATCCGTCCTTTTTTGGCACCACAAACAGGTTGGAGTAAAAACCGTGACCCTGTTGCTGTAGAGGAACAGGGATCACCACTCCTTCTGCCTTCAAAGTGCACACCGCCTGAAGAAGAGCATCGGCTCGCTCGGGGGGCGGGGATGTTCTGAAAAACCGAGTCGGAGGACGAGAGCTGAACTCTATCCTGTAACCGTGAGACAGAATGTCTCTCACCCAACGGTCTTGTACCTGTGGCAGCCAGGCGTCGCAAAAGCGGGAGAGCCTGCCACCGACCGAGGATGCGGTGTGAAGAGGCCGAAAGTCATGAGGAGGACGCTTTAGAAGCGGTTCCTCCGGCGGTCTTTTTAGGACGTGACTTAGACCGCCATGAATCGGAGTTCGACTGACTCTTCTGTGGCCTGTTGGACGATGAGAATTGAGACCTGCCCGCGGGCCGAAAGGTCCGAAATCTCGATTGTACCTTCCGTTGTTGAGGTCTCTTCGGTTTGGGCTGGGGTAAGGATGAATCCTTTCCCTTGGATTGTTTAATGATTTCATCCAATCGCTCACCAAACAGGCGGTCGCCAGAAAATGGCAACCCGGTTAAGAATTTTTTGGAAGCAGAGTCTGCCTTCCATTCACGTAGCCACATGGCCCTGCGGACCGCCACCGAATTGGCGGATGCTACCGCCGTACGGCTCGTAGAGTCCAGGACAGCATTAATAGCGTAGGACGCAAACGCCGACGCCTGAGTGGTTAATGACACCACCTGCGGAGCAGAGGCACGTGTGACTGCATTAATCTGCGAGTGACAAGCTGAGATAGCTTGGAGGGCCCATACGGCTGCGAATGCCGGAGCAAAGGACGCGCCGATAGCCTCATAGATGGATTTCAACCAGAGCTCCATCTGTCTGTCAGTGGCATCTTTGAGAGAAGCCCCATCTTCCACTGCAACTATGGATCTAGCCGCCAGTCTGGAGACTGGAGGATCCACCTTGGGACACTGAGCCCAAACCTTGACAACGTCAGGGGGGAAGGGATAACGTGTGTCCTTAAGGCGCTTAGAAAAGCGTTTATCTGGACAAGCTCGGTGCTTCTGGACTGACTCTCTGAAGTCGGAGTGATCCAGAAACGTACTCATTGTACGCATAGGAAACCTAAAACGGAATTTCTCCTGCTGAGAAGCTGACTCCTCAATTGGAGGCGCTGGTGGAGAAAGCTCCAACACCTGATTGATGGTCGCTATAAGGTCGTTCACTATGGCGTCTCCCTCTGGCGTATCTAGGTTGAGAGCGGCTTCAGGATCAGAATCCTGACCTGCCACCTCCGCTTCATCCTCTAGAGAGTCCTCCTGCTGAGACCCTGAGCAGTGTGATGAAGTCGAGGGAATTTCCCAGCGAGCCCGCTTAGGCGGTCTGGGACTGCGGTCCATGTCAGAGACCTCATTTTGGGACCTATAAGTCACCCCAGGAGCATTTTGCTGCTCTAACTGAGGGGGGCCTGGGGTCAATGAAACAACAGTGCCCGGGGCCTGAGTTACCGGCCTGGACTGCAAGGCTTCTAGTATCTTAGCAGACCATTTATCCATACTCTCAGACAGTTTGTCAGCAAATACTGCAAACTCTGTCCCTGTCACCTGGACAGTGGTAACAGGTGGTTCCCCTTGGGCCACCAGTGACAGCGGCTGCGGCTGAGTAAGTGCCACAGGGGCCGAGCATTGCACACAATGAGGATCGGTGGAACCTGCCGGTAGTATAGCCGCACATGAAGTACAGGTTGCAAAGTAAGCCTGTGCTTTGGCACCCTTGCTTTTTGCGGACGACATGCTGTTGTCTCCTCTGAGTACAATGCAGGAGGGTATATAGCCAAAAGAAGGGAATTTTGTTACTTACCGTAAATTCCTTTTCTTCTAGCTCTTATTGGGAGACCCAGACGATTGGGTGTATAGCACTGCCTCCGGAGGCCACACAAAGCAATTACACTAAAAAGTGTAAGGCCCCTCCCCTTCTGGCTATACACCCCCAGTGGGATCACTGGCTCACCAGTTTTAGTGCAAAAGCAAGAAGGAGGAAAGCCAATAACTGGTTTAAACAAATTCTCTCCGAGTAACATCGGAGAACTGAAAACCGTTCAACATGAACAACATGTGTACCCGCAAACAAACCAAAAATCCCGAAGGACAACAGGGCGGGTGCTGGGTCTCCCAATAAGAGCTAGAAGAAAAGGAATTTACGGTAAGTAACAAAATTCCCTTCTTCTTCGGCGCTCCATTGGGAGACCCAGACGATTGGGACGTCCAAAAGCTGTCCCTGGGTGGGTAAAGAAATACCTCATGTTAGAGCTGCAAGACAGCCCTCCCCTACGGGGAGGCAACTGCCGCCTGCAGGACTCTTCTACCTAGGCTGGCGTCCGCCGAAGCATAGGTATGCACCTGATAATGTTTGGTGAAAGTGTGCAGACTTGACCAGGTAGCTGCCTGGCACACCTGTTGAGCCGTAGCCTGGTGTCGTAATGCCCAGGATGCACCCACGGCTCTGGTAGAATGGGCCTTCAGCCCAGATGGAACCGGAAGCCCAGCAGAACGGTAGGCTTCAAGAATTGGTTCTTTGATCCATCGAGCCAGGGTGGCCTTAGAAGCCTGCGACCCTTTGCGCTTACCAGCGACAAGGACAAAGAGTGCATCCGAACGGCGCAAAGGCGCCGTGCGGGAAATGTAGATTCTGAGTGCTCTCACCAGATCTAACAAATGTAAATCCTTCTCATACCGATGAACTGCATGAGGACAAAACGAAGGCAAAGAGATATCCTGATTAAGATGAAAAGAGGATACCACCTTCGGGAGAAACTCCTGAATGGGGCGCAGCACAACCTTGTCCTGGTGGAAGACCAGGAAGGGAGCCTTGGATGATAGTGCTGCCAGCTCAGACACTCTCCGAAGAGATGTGATCGCTACCAGAAAAGCCACTTTCTGTGATAGTCTAGAAAGTGAAACCTCCCTCAGAGGCTCGAAGGGCGGCTTCTGGAGGGCAACTAGTACCCTGTTCAGATCCCATGGATCTAACGGCCGCTTGTACGGGGGTACGATATGGCAAACCCCCTGTAGGAACGTGCGCACCTTAGGAAGGCGTGCCAAACGCCTCTGAAAAAAGACGGATAGCGCCGAGACCTGACCTTTAAGGGAGCCGAGCGACAAACCTTTTTCTAACCCAGATTGCAGGAAAGAAAGAAAGGTAGGCAATGCAAATGGCCAGGGAGACACTCCCTGAGCAGAGGACCAGGATAAGAATATCTTCCACGTTCTGTGGTAGATCTTAGCGGACGTGGGCTTCCTAGCCTGTCTCATGGTGGCAACGACCCCTTGGGACAATCCTGAAGACGCTAGGATCCAGGACTCAATGGCCACACAGTCAGGTTCAGGGCCGCAGAATTCCGATGGAAAAACGGCCCTTGGGACAGTAAGTCTGGTCGGTCTGGGAGTGCCCACGGTTGGCCGACCGTGAGCTGCCACAGATCCGGATACCACGCCCTCCTCGGCCAGTCTGGGGCGACAAGTATGACGCGGCTGCAATCGGATCTGATCTTGCGTAGCACTCTGGGCAAGAGTGCCAGAGGTGGAAACACATAAGGGAGCCGGAACTGCGACCAATCTTGCACTAGGGCGTCTGCCGCCAGCGCTCTTTGATCGCGAGACCGTGCCATGAAGGTTGGGACCTTGTTGTTGTGCCGTGACGCCATTAGGTCGACGTCCGGCACCCCCCAGCGGCGACAGATTTCCTGAAACACGTCTGGGTGAAGGGACCATTCCCCTGCGTCCATGCCCTGGCGACTGAGGAAGTCTGCTTCCCAGTTTTCTACGCCGGGGATGTGAACTGCGGATATGGTGGAGGCTGTGGCTTCCACCCACATCAGAATCCGCCGGACTTCCTGGAAGGCTTGCCGACTGCGTGTCCCCCCTTGGTGGTTGATGTATGCCACCGCTGTGGAGTTGTCCGACTGAATTCGGATCTGCCTTCCTTCCAGCCACTGCTGGAAGGCTAGTAGGGCAAGATACACTGCTCTGATTTCCAGAACATTGATCTGAAGGGTGGACTCCTGCTGAGTCCACGTACCCTGAGCCCTGTGGTGGAGAAAGACTGCTCCCCACCCTGACAGACTCGCGTCTGTCGTGACCACCGCCCAAGACGGTGGTAGGAAGGATCTTCCCTGTGATAATGAGGTGGGAAGAAGCCACCACTGCAGAGAGTCTTTGGCCGTCTGGGAAAGGGAGACTTTCCTGTCCAGGGATGTTGACTTCCCGTCCCATTGGCGGAGAATGTCCCATTGAAGTGGACGCAGATGAAACTGCGCAAACGGAACCGCCTCTATTGCCGCCACCATCTTCCCGAGGAAGTGCATGAGGCGTCTTAAGGAGTGCGACTGACTGTGAAGGAGAGCCTGCACCCCAGTCTGTAGTGACCTCTGCTTGTCCAGCGGAAGCTTCACTATCGCTGAGAGAGTATGAAACTCCATGCCAAGATACGTTAGTGATTGGGTCGGTGACAGATTTGACTTTGGGAAGTTGATGATCCACCCGAACGCCTGGAGAGTCTCCAGTGCAACACTCAGGCTGAGTTGGCATGCCTCTTGAGAGGGTGCCTTGACCAGTAGATCGTCCAAGTAAGGGATCACAGAGTGTCCGTGAGAGTGCAAGACTGCTACCACTGCTGCCATGACCTTGGTGAACACCCGAGGGGCTGTCGCCAGACCAAATGGCAGAGCTACGAACTGAAGATGGTCGTCTCCTATCACGAAGCGTAGAAAGCGTTGGTGCTCTGTAGCAATCGACACGTGGAGATAAGCATCTTTGATGTCTATTGATGCTAGGAAATCTCCTTGAGACATTGAGGCAATGACTGAGCGGAGGGATTCCATCCGGAACCGCCTGGCGTTCACATGCTTGTTGAGCAGTTTTAGGTCCAGAACAGGACGGAAGGAGCCGTCCTTTTTTGGAACCACAAAGAGATTGGAGTAAAATCCTCGCCCCCGTTCCTGAGGGGGGACAGGGATCACGACTCCTTCTGCTCTTAGAGAGTCCACCGCCTGCAGCAGGGCATCTGCTCGGTTGGGGTGTGGGGAGGTTCTGAAGAACCGAAGTGGAGGCCGAGAACTGAACTCTATTCTGTACCCGCGAGACAAAATGTCTGTTACCCACCGGTCTTTGACCTGTGACAGCCAAATGTCGCAAAAGCGGGAGAGCCTGCCACCGACCGAGGATGCGGAGGGAGGAGGCCGAAAGTCATGAGGTAGCCGCTTTGGAAGCGGTTCCTCCATTTGCTTTCCTGGGGCGTGAGTGAGCCCGCCAGGAATCTGAGCTCCCTTGTTCTTTCTGAGTCCTTTTGGACGAGGAGAATTGGGCCTTGCCCGAGCCTCGAAAGGACCGAAACCTCGACTGCCACTTTTTCTGTTGAGGTTTACTTGCTCTGGGCTGTGGTAAGGAAGAGTCCTTACCCTTGGACTGTTTTATGATTTCAGCCAATGGCTCACCAAACAGTCTGTCTCTAGATAATGGCAAGCTGGTTAAGCATTTTTTGGAACCAGCATCTGCTTTCCAGTCCTTTAACCACAAGGCTCTGCGCAAAACCACAGAATTGGCGGACGCCATAGCGGTACGGCTCGTAGATTCTAGGACAGCATTGATAGCATAGGTCGCAAACGCAGACATTTGCGAAGTTAGGGACGCCACTTGCGGCACTGCTGGATGTATGATAGCATCCACCTGTGCTAAACCAGCTGAAATAGCTTGGAGTGCCCACACGGCCGCGAATGCTGGAGCAAACGACGCGCCGATAGCTTCATAGACAGATTTCAACCAAAGGTCCATCTGTCTGTCGTTGGCATCTTTAAGTGAAGCGCCATCCTCTACTGCGACTATGGATCTAGCCGCAAGCTTGGAAATTGGGGGATCCACCTTTGGACACTGGGTCCAGCGTTTGGCCACCTCAGAGGGAAAAGGATAACGGGTATCCTTAGAACGTTTAGAGAAACGCTTGTCTGGATGAGCGTCGTGTTTCTGGATCGATTCTCTGAAGTCAGAGTGGTCCAAAAAAGCACTTAATTTACGCTTGGGATACAGGAAATGGAACTTCTCCTGCTGTGCAGCTGCCTCCTCTGCAGAAGGGGCTGGGGGAGAAATATCCAACAGTCTATTAATTGCCGATATAAGGTCATTAACCATGGCGTCACCATCAGGAGCATCCAGATTGAGAGGGGCCTCAGGATTAGAATCCTGATCACCGTCCTCAGTCTCATCACAGAGAGACTCTTCTCGCTGAGACCCTGAGCAGTGTGATGACGTGGAGGGTCTTTCCCAGCGAGCACGCTTAGGCTGCCTGGGACTGTCATCTGAGTCAGAGACTTCAGCCTGTGATGCTTGAGACCCCCTTGAAGTACGGATTAGTTCCAACTGAGGGGGACCGGAGAGCAGAGACACAGCAGTGTCCATGGTCTGAGTAGCTGGCCTGGACTGCAAGGTCTCCAGGATTTTAGTCATAGTCACAGACATTTTATCAGCAAAAACTGCAAAGTCTGTCCCCGTCACCGGGGCAGGGTTCACAGGCGTCTCTGCCTGGGCCACTACCACCATAGGCTCTGGCTGCCGAAGTGCCACTGGGACTGAACATTGCACACAATGTGAGTCATTGGAGCCTGCCGGTAGATTAGCCCCACATGCAGTACAAACAGTGTACACAGCCTGTGCCTTGGCACCCTTGCGTTTTGCGGATGACATGTTGCTGCCTCCTCAGAGCAGTACAGGGTGTCCAGCCAAGAAGCGACCTTACAGTGCAACTATATATATATATGGTACCAAGAAAAAAGTACACTAATATAACACTGAGGCACAAGTGGGGCCAGCACTAAAGTGCAGCTTACCGCCCGCTTAGGAGCGGGTGTGTGGTCGCCGAAATCCCTTTAGTCTGGGTCTCCCAGAGCCTGCTGCCTTTCCCCAGCCAGACCGCATGTGTAATGGCTGCCGGCGTCCTTGTGGAGAGGGGGGGCGGGCCCTGGGCGTATACAGACGAAGAGCGGGAAGCCTGCTTCCCACTGTGCCTAGTGAGAGGGCTGGAGCATGTAAATAAAGCTCCAGCCCTCGGCGCTGCCAATTGAGCAGCGTCTCTCCCCTACCCTGATTGACAGGGTGGGGGCGGGAACGAAGCGGCGCTAGGCCGCAGAAGCCGGGGGCTAAAGTTAGAAGCGCCGCCGCCGTAAAAGCGCGGTCGGCGCAAAGTCCCCGGCGCACCACAAGTCGCAGCTGCGCCGCCGCTCCAGTAGCGGTCGGCGCAGTAGTTCCCAACATATAACGTCACTCAGCAAAGCTGCAGTGACCTAACCCCAGCGCACAGCGCTACTGTCCCCGGCGCACTATAACGCTCAGCAAGCCTCGAGAGTGTCCGTGCCTGCCGGGGACACAGAGTACCTAAGAGTTGCAGGGCCTTGTCCCTGAACGGCACTCCCGCTCCAAATCCAGCAGGTTCTCTGGGTCTGTGGATGGAGCCCGGCCTCAGGGCTTGGAGGCCGGCAAGATCCCACTTCCACAGAGCCCTCCAGGGGATGTGGAAGGAAAACAGCATGTGGGCTCCAGCCTCTGTACCAGCA
Organism: Anomaloglossus baeobatrachus; assembly: GCF_048569485.1. Taxonomy (NCBI): domain Eukaryota; kingdom Metazoa; phylum Chordata; class Amphibia; order Anura; family Aromobatidae; genus Anomaloglossus; species Anomaloglossus baeobatrachus. Next base: position 48,803,526 of record NC_134364.1, on the reverse strand, counting down.
ATAGGTACCTCAACCTTACAAGCACCACCGCGGGTGAGAAGGGAGCATGCTGGGGGCCCCATATGGGCCCTCTTTTCTTCCATCCGATATAGCCAGCAGCTACTGCTGACTACAAACAGTGGAGCTATGCGTGGATGTCTGACCTCCTTCGCACAAAGCAGAAAACTGGTGAGCCAGTGATCCCACTGGGGGTGTATAGCCAGAAGGGGAGGGGCCTTACACTTTTTAGTGTAATTGCTTTGTGTAGCCTCCGGAGGCAGTGCTATACACCCAATCGTCTGGGTCTCCCAATAGAGCGCCGAAGAAATCAACAGTGCGACCGTACAGTGTAAATGTATAGCATATAAGCATATATATATATATATGTACACTTCGGCACTCAGTGGGGCCAGCACCCAGGTGCTGCTTACCGACCGCTGAAAGCGGTTGTGTGATCACCAGATTCCCAGCCTGGGCCTCCCAGAGCCGTGTTGTCTCTCCTCTCCAGCGTCAGAGTTGCTGACAGGAATGGCTGTCGGCGTTCTGTGGGGAGGAGGGGGCCGTGGGCGTGCCCCAGAAAGTGCGGGAATCTGATACCCCACTGTGCTGTATGAGGGGGGAGGAGAATACACAGTATGCTCCAGCCCTCAGCACTGACGTCCTGTGCAGCGTCCCGCCCTTCCCCTGACTGGCAGGCCTGGGGGCGGGAGTATGCGATACTAGGCCGCAAAAGCCGGGGACTAAAGTTATAAGCGCGGCCGGCAAATAAGCGCGGCCGGCGCGGTAGTCCCCGGCGCACTAACACACCCAGCAGAGCTGCGGTGTGTATGGCACAAGCGCTTCATGCGCGGTCCCCCAGGGGGACACAGAGTACGTCACAGTAGCAGGGCCTTGTCCCTGACGATACCCGGCTCCTGTCCAGCAGATTCCTCAGGGGCTGCGGAGGGAGCACGGCCTCAGTGCCTGGAGGCCGATTAGGATCCCACTTCACCCAGAGCCCATTAAGGGATGGGGAAGGAAAACAGCATGTGGCTCCTGCCTGTGTACCCGCAATGGGTACCTCAACCTTAACCGCACCGCCGACCAGAGTGGGGTGAGAAGGGAGCATGCTGGGGACCCTGTTATGGGCCCTCTTTTCTTCCATCCGACCTAGTCAGCAGCTGCTGCTGACTAAGATGTGGAGCTATGCGTGCATGTGTGCCTCCTTCGCACAAAGCATAAAAACTGAGGAGCCCGTGAGGCACGGGGGGTGTATAGGCAGAAGGGGAGGGGCTTTACACTTTTAAGTGTAATACTTTGAGTGGCCTCCGGAGGCAGAAGCTATACACCCAATTGTCTGGGTCTCCCAATGGAGCGACAAAGAAATAGAGATTACCTTGGCGTTGGTTTTGGGGCTCCTTTACATTGATCAATACAATGGCTAAACATCTCTCATTCCTATTATTCATAGCAGTTATGCACATTCCATTTTCATGTTTTTCACTTTTTCAGATAGTCCATTGTATTTTTCAGTCTAGTATTTCCATAGCAGTTTTGCTTTTCATCATTCCCATATACATTGTGACTGGTGTGCAACTCTTTATCCTATTGTATAGTTATGTTTTTTGAGTCTTGCACCATGATCACACCATTGGTGTTCCAGACATACATTCTTTAGATGATACGATTGGGACACGCGTCACGTTTTTCATTCATCCCACTGCCCCAAACGTAGAACCTCGCGATCCGGCGTATGACATCTGGGCCCATTCCCCCATAGTGTATAACAGGCGGCCCCTCGCCCCCGGCGGGTCACAGGCGGCCCCTCGCCCCCGGCGGGTCACAGGCGGCCCCTCGCCCCCGGCGGGTCACAGGCGGCCTCTCGGCCCCAAGTGTATAACAGGCGGCCCCAAGAGTATAACAGGCGGCCCCAAGCGTACAACAGGCGGCCCCTCGCGTATAACAGGCGGCCCCTCACCATGCAGTCTGCCCTTACTAACATGACAGAATGGCTGGTGGTGCAGAGCTCACTGATACCAGTGTGGTCCTGTAATAGGAGCCACCAGGGTAACAAATTAGATGATAACATTTCTTCCCCCTTTCCATTCTAATTAGGTCTATTTGCTCTTTTCGAGTTCCTCAGTAGTTCTTTAGAGAATATATATATATATATATATATATATATATATATATATATATATATATATATATATATATATATATATATATATATATATATATTATATATAATGTGTTACATATATATTTTTATTTATTTTACAACAGGTGCCAGATTGCAACTTTTCTGGACAATTTCAGGCATATGGAGTGGTTTTCCAGACCGTACATCTCTTCCTGTTCTATAGCAATTCGGTTGTATTCTACAGAGGTCATCACCCTCCAAAAACACATTTTAATGATCAAAAGTGAGGAAAAAAATATTACACTTGACAAAAAAAAAAAAATCACATAAAGCTGGATATGTAGAACCAGATCCTAGGGATGTACCTTATGGCATCTTTCAAAGGCATGTTTGGTTTCTTGTAAGAGGTTGACCACCACTTCTTGTGACAGAAACGTCTCCCCGTGAGTTTCTATGCTTGGGCCCAGAGGCAGATTCGTGCGCTGTCTGATCCTTTCCTTGAGGTCCTGAATTCTGTCATTGAACATAACAGGGTCACCCGTGAGATTGTCTTCGGCTCCTCAGATGAGGTACATTACACGCGAGACGTGTGATTCTGACACTCACCCTCCGCTCCCGATCGGTCTCTTCTGATGGTTCTTGGAATCGTAATATCGCTGTAAGATCGCTGAACTCCGACTTTTTAGGTAACCAATTTCTACGTCAATATAGTTCTCCAGGTAAGAGATGAAGACAGACTTGATCAATTTGGACAAGAACGTCTGCTTATCCGTCCCCAGATTAAATTCCATAAGTTTACTGGAAAGGCTTGTGGTTCTGTGTAGAAATAAAAGATTAGAGTCATTAATGGGGAAAAAAAAGCCAATAAATCAAGTCATGAAAATAATCCCCTGTCCACATGCCCCATCCTTATCCAGAGCTGCTAGGGAATATTAGCGCCCCCCCCCCCCCCCAGTCTTGTAGACTTGTCACAGCCATGGTTGCCTATTCCACCCAAAACATTCGTGCTATGGCTGCAAATAGTCTTCGTAAAAAGTCTCTATAGTTTTGAGTTTCCACCTCCTACGGTTACAGACCATGGATCTACTCCTGCAGCAGATGTTGCTACCTCTCATTTATCCTACTTTCTGCCATTGGCAAACAAAGACAACCCTGCTCGTAAGAGCTTACGATCAAGAATGGGGTGAGGTGGGGTGAAGTGCTTATTTAAGACAACGGTCCACCCATTCCATAAAGAATGGGGGGATAGATGAAGGCTGCATGAACCAGTCACCAGCCATTCTTTGTAATGCTTTTGGGTGTGGTAGAGATTGAGGGAAAACTATGTTCTGAGAAATAATAGATGGGATATATATGAATTGACTTTGATTAGGGAGTGTGATAGAAACTCTAAAAAGATGTGTTTTTAAGGAGCGTCTGAAGTTCTGGAAGTTGTGGATTGTCATAGTTTCTTGGGGTAGAGCGTCCCAGAGGATTGGTGCAGCTCGGGAGAAGTCTTGGAGCCGGGAGTGGGAGGTTCGGATTAGTGTGGATGTTAGGCTAGAACCACATCTATGCGAGTAAAATCGGTCCGACTGGGCTGAAAAAAACTCGGCTGATTTTAGTTCACCTTAGGTCCGAGTGCAACGCTAGTGCGATGCTTTTTCTGAATAAATTATTGATTTTGCTCGCGTGTGCAACGAGTGTGTGTCGCGTTTGCGATGCTAGTTTCCTGCAACATCTTAACTAGATAAAAAGTGATTACACATGTGTCATTTAATTTACCTTTGGGAATGTGATGTTACATTCATCTGTTGAATATTTAATGAGCATAGTTCCTGCCACACTCGCAAATGTGAACGCTGGTGCGCGTGTGTGATCCTTCTTTTAATCCACTTCCATAGGGAATCATTGAGAAAAATGGTTCGAGAAACTCGCAAAAAAGCAGCATGCTGCGATTTTTTTCTCAGTCCGATTTGGACGGAGGGAAAAAAAAAAAAAAAAATATTGCATATGCGAGCTGAATCATTCACTAAGGCTCCTTTCACACATCTGGCTTGAGCTCTGCGGCTCAATCCGGCTGTGCAAGCTATGCAACGGATGCGGTGAACACACCGCATCCTTTGCATAAGTTTTTCCTTTGCAGCCAGTCCGGTTTTTGCCGCTTGCGGCATGCTACTGAGCATGCGCAGTGGCACAAACCGCATGCGGCGGCCGGATGCGGTTATTGCCGCATCCGGCCGCCATAGGCATGCATTGAAAAATGCGCCGCATCGGCGAATGCGGCGAGATGCGTTTTTTTTTTTGCCGCACGAAAAAACGTGCCAGGCAACGTTCCTTCCGGCCGCCGCATCGGCTAAATCTGCCGCATGCGGCAAAGAAGGGAATTTTGTTTACTTACCGTAAATTCCTTTTCTTCTAGCTCCAATTGGGAGACCCAGACAATTGGGTGTATAGCTACTGCCTCCGGAGGCCGCACAAAGTACTACACTTAAAAGTGTAAGGCCCCTCCCCTTCTGGCTATACACCCCCCCGTGGGAGCACGGGTCCCTCAGTTTTAGTGCAAAAGCAAGAAGGAGGAAAGCCAATAACTGTTTCAAAAACAAATTCAATCCGATAAACAATATCGGAGAACGTAACTTATCAACATGAACAACATGTGCACCCGAAAAACAAATACCCTAAGAAAAAACAGGGCGGGTGCTGGGTCTCCCAATTGGAGCTAGAAGAAAAGGAATTTACGGTAAGTAAACAAAATTCCCTTCTTTTTCGCTCCTAATTGGGAGACCCAGACAATTGGGACGTCCAAAAGCAGTCCCTGGGTGGGTAAAAGAATACCTCGTGATCGGGCTGTCAGGCAGCCCTTTCTTACAGGTGGGCCACCGCCGCCTGCAGGACTTGTCTACCTAGGCTGGCATCCGCCGAAGCGTAGGTATGCACCTGATAATGCTTGGTAAAAGTGTGCAGACTCGACCAGGTAGCCGCCTGGCACACCTGCTGAGCCGTAGCCTGATGCCGTAATGCCCAGGACGCACCCACGGCTCTGGTAGAATGGGCCTTCAGTCCAGAAGGAGTCGGAAGCCCAGCAGAACGGTAGGCGTGAAGAATTGGTTCCTTGATCCACCGCGCAAGGGTGGATTTGGAAGCTTGCGACCCTTTATGCTGACCAGCGACCAGGATAAAGAGTGCATCCGAACGGCGCAGAGGCGCCGTGCGGGAAATGTAGATCCTGAGTGCTCTCACCAGGTCCAACAGATGCAAACCCTTTTCAAATTGGTGAACTGGATGCGGACACAAAGATGGTAAAGTGATATCCTGATTGAGATGAAAGGAAGATACCACCTTGGGAAGAAACTCTGGAATTGGACGCAGTACTACCTTGTCTTGGTGAAACACCAGGAAGGGAGATTTGCAAGATAACGCCGCCAGCTCTGACACTCTCCGAAGAGACGTGACCGCCACCAGAAAAGCCACTTTCTGTGAAAGCCGAGAAAAGGAAATCTCCTTCATAGGCTCGAAAGGTGGCTTCTGGAGAGCAATTAGAACCTTGTTCAGATCCCAGGGTTCCAATGGCCGCTTGTAAGGGGGAACGATATGACAAACCCCTTGCAGGAACGTGCGTACCTTAGGAAGTCGCGCCAGGCGCTTCTGAAAGAATACGGATAGCGCAGAGACTTGTCCTTTAAGGGAGCTAAGCGACAAACCTTTTTCCAACCCAGACTGCAGGAAGGAAAGAAAAATAGGCAATGCAAATGGCCAGGGAGAAACTCCCTGAGCAGAGCACCAAGATAAGAATATCTTCCACGTTCTGTGGTAGATCTTGGCGGAGGATGGTTTCCTAGCCTGTCTCATGGTGGCAACAACATCATGAGATAAACCTGAGGTCCCTAGGATCCAGGACTCAATGGCCACACAGTCAGGATCAGGGCCGCAGAATTCCGATGGAAAAACGGCCCTTGAGACAGCAAGTCTGGACGGCCTGGTAGCGCCCATGGTTGTCCTACCGTGAGATGCCACAGATCCGGGTACCACGACCTCCTTGGCCAGTCTGGAGCGACGAGAATGGCGCAACGGCAGTCGGACCTGATTTTGCGGAGCACTCTGGGCAACAATGCCAGAGGTGGGAACACATAAGGTAGTCGGAACTGCGACCAATCCTGAACTAAGGCGTCTGCCGCCAGAGCTCGGTGATCGTGAGACCGTGCCATGAAAACCGGGACCTTGTTGTTGTGCCGTGACGCCATCAGGTCGACGTCCGGCATCCCCCAGCGGCGACAGATCTCCTGAAACACGTCCGGGTGAAGGGACCATTCCCCTGCGTCCATGCCCTGGCGACTGAGAAAGTCTGCTTCCCAGTTTTCCACGCCTGGGATGTGAACTGCGGATATGGTGGATGCTGTGTTTTCCACCCACGTCAGAATCCGCCGGACTTCTTGAAAGGCTTGTCGACTGCGTGTTCCCCCTTGGTGGTTGATGTACGCCACCGCTGTGGAATTGTCCGACTGAATCCGGATCTGCTTGCCCTCCAGCCACTGTTGGAAGGCTCGCAGAGCAAGATAGACTGCTCTGATTTCCAGAACATTGATCTGAAGGGTGGACTCTCTCTGAGTCCACGTACCCTGAGCCCTGTGGTGAAGAAACACTGCTCCCCACCCTGAGAGGCTCGCATCTGTCGTGACCACCGCCCAGGATGGGGGTAGGAACGACTTTCCTTTTGACAATGAGGTGGGAAGAAGCCACCATCGGAGAGAGTCCTTGGCTGCCTGAGAGAGGGAGACATCCCTGTCGAGGGACGTCGACTTCCCGTCCCATTGGCGGAGAATGTCCCATTGTAGAGGGCGCAGATGAAACTGCGCGAAAGGGACTGCTTCCATTGCTGCCACCATCTTCCCTAGGAAATGCATGAGGCGCCTCAAGGAGTGGGACTGGTTCTGCAGGAGAGATTGCACCCCTGTCAGCAGAGAGCACTGCTTGTCCAGTGGAAGCTTCACTATCGCTGAGAGAGTATGAAACTCCATGCCAAGATATGTTAGTGATTGGGTCGGGGTTAGATTTGACTTTGAAAAGTTGATAATCCACCCGAAACTTTGGAGAGTCTTCAGTGCCACGTTCAGACTGTGTTGGCATGCCTCTTGAGAGGGTGCCTTTATAAGTAGATCATCCAAATACGGGATCACGGAGTGACCCTGCGAGTGCAGGACAGCTACTACTGCTGCCATGACCTTGGTGAAGACCCGAGGGGCTGTTGCCAGCCCGAAAGGTAACGCTACGAACTGCAGGTGTTCGCTTTCTATAACGAAGCGTAGAAAACGCTGATGCTCTGGCGCAATCGGCACGTGAAGATAAGCATCTTTGATGTCTATTGATGCTAAGAAATCTCCTTGAGACATTGAGGCTATGACGGAGCGTAGAGATTCCATCCGGAACCTCCTGGTTTTTACGTGTTTGTTGAGCAACTTTAGATCCAGGACGGGCCGAAAGGACCCGTCCTTCTTTGGCACCACAAACAGATTGGAGTAAAAACCGTGACCTTGTTCCTGAAGAGGAACGGAAGTCACCACTCCTTCCGCCTTTAGAGCGGCCACCGCCTGCAGCAGAGCATCGGCTCGGTCGGGCGGTGGGGAAGTTCTGAAGAAACGAGTTGGAGGACGAGAGCTGAACTCTATCCTGTACCCGTGAGACAGAATGTCCCTCACCCAACGGTCTTTGACCTGTGACAGCCAAATGTCGCCAAAGCGGGAGAGCCTGCCACCGACCGAGGATGCGGAGAGAGGAGGCTGAAAGTCATGAGGAAGCCGTCTTGGTAACGGTTCTTCCTGCTGTCTTTTTTGGGCGTGACTGAGTCCGCCAAGAATCTGAGCCTCTCTGATCCTTTTGAGTCCTTTTGGACGAGGAGAATTGGGACCTGCCTGAGCCTCGAAAGGACCGAAAACCAGACTGACCCCTCCTTTGTTGGGGCTTGTTTTGTCTGTGTTGAGGTAAGGATGAGTCCTTACCCTTGGAGTGTTTAATGATTTCATCCAAACGCTCCCCAAACAATCGGTCACGAGAAAAAGGCAAACTGGTTAAGCACTTCTTGGAAGCAGAATCTGCCTTCCATTCTCTCAACCACAGGGCTCTGCGCAAAACCACGGAGTTGGCTGACGCCACCGTCGTACGGCTCGTAGAGTCCAGGACAGCATTAATTGCGTAAGACGTGAATGCAGACATTTGAGAGGTCAATGGTGCCACCTGCGGGGCAGATGTACGTGTGACCGAGTCGACTTGTATAAGCCCAGCTGAAATAGCTTGGAGTGCCCATACGGCTGCGAAAGCTGGCGCCAACGACGCTCCAATAGCTTCATAGATGGATTTCAGCCAGCGCTCCATCTGCCTGTCAGTGGCATCTTTAAGTGCCGCTCCATCTTCTACTGCAACTAAAGATCTAGCTGCAAGCCTGGAGATTGGAGGGTCCACCTTGGGACACTGGGTCCAACCCTTGACCACGTCAGGGGGAAAAGGATAGCGTGTATCTTTAAGCCGTTTAGAAAACCGCTTCTCAGGATAAGCGTGGTGTTTCTGGATTGCATCTCTAAAGTCAGAGTGGTCCAGAAAAGTGCTTAATTTACGCTTGGGATATCTGAAATGGAATTTCTCCTGCTGTGAAGCTGCCTCCTCCGCAGGAGGAGCTGGCGGAGAAATATCTAACATCCTATTGATGGACGCTATAAGATCATTCACTATGGCGTCACCATCCGGTGTATCCAGATTGAGAGCGGTCCCAGGATCAGAATCTTGATCAGTTACATCCGCCTCATCACCCATAGATTCGTCCCGCTGGGATCCTGACCAGTGAGACGAAGTTGAGGGCCCCTCATAACGAGCCCGCTTAGGTTGTCTGGGACTGTCGTCCGAGTCAGAATCGTCACCCTGGGGTGCATGTGACACCCCCGGAGCTTGGAAGTGTTCCAGCTGAGGGGGACCAGGGAGCAATGATGCCACAGTGTCCATGGTCTGAGTTACTGGTCTAGACTGCAATGTTTCAAGAATCTTTGACATGGTCATAGACAATCTGTCAGCAAAAACTGCAAACTCCGTTCCTGTCACCTGGACAGCATTCACAGGTGGTACACCCTGGGTCACGTCCAGCAGAGGCCCCGGCTGTGCAAGTTGCACAGGGGCCGAGCACTGCACACAATGGGGGTCAGTGGAACCTGCCGGTAGAGCAGCCCCACATGCGGTACAGGCAGCATATAATGTCTGTGCCTTGGCACCCTTGCGTTTTGCGGACGACATGCTGTTGCCTCCTCGTAATCTAGGAGGGTATATAGCCGAGAATCACCAGCGACCGTACAATACAAAGTATTTGCAAACACAAAATACTCAGTATACAAACGGCACAAGTGGGGGTGAGCCCTTGAGGCTGCTTACCGCCCGCTGAACAGCGGGTATGAGGCCGTAGAATCCCGTGTCTGGGTCTCCCCGTCTCCCCTCTGCAGCTCAGCGTGCAGGCAGGAATGGCTGCCGGCGTTCTGTGAAGAGGGGCGGACCGTGGGCGTGCCACAAACAAAGTGCGGGAAACTGCGTCCTACTGTGCCTGGTGTGAGGGCTGGAGTATGTAAAAAAGACTCCAGCCCTCAGCGCTGATGCTCTGTACAGCGTCCCGCCCTCCTCCTGACTGGCAGGTGCGGAGGCGGGAACGAACGAACTAGGCCGCAAAAGCCGGGGACTGTAGTAATAAGCGCGGCCGTGATATATGCACGGTCAGCGCGGAAGTCCCCGGCGCACCACAAGTCCCAGCCGCGTCGCAGTCCCAGCGGCCGGCGCGACCGTTCTCCCTGAGTCTACCCACTCAGCTAAGCTGAAGTGAGGAAATGGCACAAGCGCAGCAGCGCTGTTGTCCCCGGCGCACTAACACACCCAGCAATGCTGCGGTGTGCGCGCGTATGCACGGGGACACAGAGTACCTTGACGGAGCAGGGCCATGTCCCTGACGATACTCAGCTCCATATCCAGCGGCTTCTCCAGGGGCTGCGGATGGAGCACGGTCTCAGTGCCTGGAGACCGGTAAAATCCCACTTCGCCCAGAGCCCTAATGGGGATGGGGAAGGAATCAGCATGTGGGCTCCAGCCTCCGTACCCGCAATGGGTACCTCAACCTTAACAAGCACCACCGACAGAAAGTGGGGTGAGAAGGGAGCATGCTGGGGGCCCTGTATGGGCCCTCTTTTCTTCCATCCGACATAGTCAGCAGCTGCTGCTGACTAAACAGTGGAGCTATGCGTGCGTGTCTGACCTCCTTCGCACAAAGCAAAAACTGAGGGACCCGTGCTCCCACGGGGGGGTGTATAGCCAGAAGGGGAGGGGCCTTACACTTTTAAGTGTAGTACTTTGTGCGGCCTCCGGAGGCAGTAGCTATACACCCAATTGTCTGGGTCTCTCAATTAGGAGCGAAAAAGAAAACCGGATGGGACGCAAGGCCTTGCGGCACAATGCGGCACTAATTAAAGTCTATGCAGAAAAATCGCAACCGGCAGCAAAAAAAAAAAAACGGTTGCGATTTTCCTGCAAAGTGCCGGATTGTGCCGCATTGCAGAAGCCGGAGGTGTGAAAGCAGCCTAACATGTGTCCGATTCCAATGCGAGATTTTCTCACATTGCTCTACTGCGAGAAACTCGCAAGTGAGGAGCAGCCCTTAGTCGAAAGTTGTTTGCGGAGCGTAGAGAATGAAGGGAATTTTGTTTACTTACCGTAAATTCCTTTTCTTCTAGCTCTAATTGGGAGACCCAGACAATTGGGTGTATAGGCTATGCCTCCGGAGGCCGCACAAAGTATTACACTCAAAAGTGTTAAGCCCCTCCCCTTCTGCCTATACACTCCCCGTGCTCCCACGGGCTCCTCAGTTTTGGTGCAAAAGCAAGAAGGAGGAAAAAGAATTATAAACTGGTTTAAAGTAACTTCAATCCGAAGGAATATCGGAGAACTGAAACCATTCAACATGAACAACATGTGTACACAAAGAAGGGAATTTTGTTTACTTACCGTAAATTCCTTTTCTTCTAGCTCCAATTGGGAGACCCAGACAGTGGGTGTATAGCTACTGCCTCTGGAGGCCGCACAAAGAACTACACTTAAAAGTGTAAGGCCCCTCCCCTTCTGGCTATACACCCTCCCGTAGGAGTACGGATTCCTCAGTTTTAGTACCAAAGCAAGAAGGAGGAAAGCCAATAACAGTTTCAAAAACAAATTCAATCCGATAACAAGATCGGAGAACTTAAGAAACAACATGAACAACATGTGCACCCGAAAAACGAAACCCTAAGAACAAATAGGGCGGGTGCTGGGTCTCCCAATTGGAGCTAGAAGAAAAGGAATTTACGGTAAGTAAACAAAATTCCCTTCTTCTTTTTCGCTCCTAATTGGGAGACCCAGACAGTGGGACGTCCAAAAGCAGTCCCTGGGTGGGTAAAAAGATACCACATGAACGGGCTGTCAGACAGCCCTTTCCTACAGGTGGGCCACCGCCGCCTGAAGGACCTGTCTACCTAGGCTGGCATCTGCCGAAGCGTAGGTATGCACTTGATAGTGTTTGGTAAACGTGTGCAGACTCGACCAGGTAGCCGCCTGGCACACCTGCTGAGCCGTAGCCTGATGCCGCAATGCCCAGGACGCACCCACGGCTCTGGTAGAATGGGCCTTCAGTCCAGATGGAATCGGAAGCCCAGCAGAACGGTATGTGTGAAGAATTGGTTCCTTGATCCACCGCGCCAGGGTGGATTTGGAAGCTTGCGATCCCTTATGCTGACCAGCGACTAGGACAAAGAGCGCATCAGAACGGCGCAGAGACGCCGTGCGAGAAATGTAAATCCTGAGTGCTCTCACCAGGTCCAACAGATGTAAACCTTTTTCAAATTGGTGAACTGGATGCGGACACAAAGATGGCAAAGTGATATCCTGATTGAGATGAAAGGAAGAAACCACCTTGGGAGAAAACTCTGGAATTGGACGCAGTACTACCTTGTCTTGGTGAAACACCAGGAAGGGAGATTTGCAAGATAACGCCGCTAGCTCGGACACTCTTCGAAGAGACGTGACCGCCACAAGAAAAACTACTTTTTGTGAAAGCCGAGAAAGGGAAACCTCTTTCAAAGGCTCGAAAGGCGGCTTCTGGAGAGCAATGAGAACCTTGTTTAGATCCCAGGGTTCCAATGGCCGTCTGTAAGGAGGAACGATATGACAAACTCCTTGGAGAAACGTGCGTACTTTAGAAAGCCGTGCCAAGCGCTTCTGAAAGAATACGGATAGCGCGGAGACTTGACCCTTAAGAGAGCTAAGCGACAAACCTTTTTCCAACCCAGACTGCAGGAAGGAAAGAAAAATTGGCAATGCAAATGGCCAGGGAGAAACTCCCTGAGCCAAGCACCAAGCTAAGAATATCTTCCACGTCCTGTGATAGATCTTAGCTGAGGATGGTTTCCTAGCCTGTCTCATTGTGGCAACAACTTCATGAGATAAACCTGAGGCCGCTAGGATCCAGGACTCAATGGCCACACAGTCAGGTTCAGGGCCGCAGAATTCAGATGGAAAAACGGCCCTTGAGACAGTAAATCTGGACGGTCTGGCAGTGCCCACGGTTGGCCTACCGTGAGATGCCACAGATCCGGGTACCACGACCTTCTTGGCCAGTCTGGAGCGACGAGAATGGCTCGATGGCAGTCGGACCTGATTTTCCTGAGAACTCTGGGTAACAATGCTAGAGGTGGGAACACATAGGGTAGTCGGAATTGCGACCAATCCTGAACCAAGGCGTCTGCCGCCAGCGCTCGGTGATCGTGAGACCGTGCCATGAAAACTGGGACCTTGTTGTTGTGCCGTGACGCCATCAGATCGACGTCCGGCGTCCCCCAGCGGCAACAGATCTGCTGAAACACGTCCGGGTGAAGGGACCATTCTCCTGCGTCCATGCCCTGGCGACTGAGAAAGTCTGCTTCCCAGTTTTCCACGCCTGGAATGTGAACTGCGGATATGGTGGACGCTTTGCTTTCCACCCACGTCAAAATCCGCCGGACTTCTTGAAAGGCTTGGCGACTGCGTGTTCCCCCTTGGTGGTTGATGTACGCCACCGCCGTGGAATTGTCCGACTGAATCCGAATCTGCTTGCCTTCCAGCCATTGTTGGAAGGCTCGCAGAGCAAGATAGACTGCTCTGATTTCCAGAACATTGATCTGCAGGGTGGACTCTTCCTGAGTCCACGTCCCCTGAGCCCTGTGGTGGAGAAACACCGCTCCCCACCCTGATAGGCTCGCATCCGTCGTGACCACTGCCCAGGATGGGGGTAGGAACGACTTTCCCTGTGACAATGAGGTGGGGAGAAGCCACCAACGCAGAGAGTCCTTGGCAGTCTGAGAGAGGGAGACAGTCCTGTCGAGGGACGTCGATTTCCCATCCCATTGGCGTAGAATGTCCCATTGTAGAGGGCGCAGATGAAACTGCGCGAACGGGACCGCCTCCATCGCTGCTACCATCTTTCCTAGGAAATGCATGAGGCGCCTCAGTGAGTGCGACTGACTCTGAAGGAGAGATTGCACTCCTGTCCGTAGCGAACACTGCTTGTCCAGTGGAAGCTTCACTATCGCTGAGAGAGTATGAAACTCCATGCCAAGATAAGTCAGAGATTGGGTCGGGGTTAGATGAGACTTTGGAAAGTTGATAATCCACCCGAAACTCTGGAGAGTGTCTAGTGCCACCTTCAGACTGTGTTGGCATGCCTCTTGAGAGGGTGCCTTTATAAGCAGGTCGTCTAGATACGGGATGACCGAGTGACCTTGCGAGTGCAGAACAGCTACTACTGCTGCCATGACCTTGGTGAAGACCCGGGGGGCTGTTGCCAGACCGAAAGGTAACGCTACGAACTGCAGGTGTTCGTCGTGTATGACGAAGCGTAGGAAACGCTGATGCTCTGGCGCAATCGGCACGTGGAGATACGCATCTTTGATATCTATTGATGCTAGAAAATCTCCTTGAGACATTGAGGCTATGACGGAGCGTAGGGATTCCATCCGGAACCTCCTGACTTTTACGTGTCTGTTGAGCAACTTTAGATCCAGGACGGGTCGATACGATCCGTCCTTTTTTGGGACCACAAACAGATTGGAGTAAAAACCGTGACCTTGTTCCTGAAGAGGGACGGAGGTCACCACTCCTTCCGCCTTTAGAGCGGCCACCGCCTGCAACAGAGCATCGGCTCGGTCTGGTGGTGGAGAAGTTCTGAAGAAACGAGTTGGCGGACGAGAACTGAACTCTATCCTGTACCCGTGAGACAGAATATCCCTCACCCAACGGTCTTTGACGCGTGACAGCCAAATGTCGCCAAAGTGGGAAAGCCTCCCACCGACCGAGGGTGTGGGAATCGGAGACTGCAAGTCATGAGGACGCCGTCTTGGCAACGGTTCCTCCGGCTGTCTTTTTTGGGCGTGACTGAGACCTCCAAGAATCTGAGCGTCTCTGATCTTTTTGAGTCTTTTTTGACGAGGAGAATTGGGACCTGCCCGGTCCTCGAAAGGACCGATAACCAGACTGACCCCTCCTCTGTTGGGGTTTGTTTTGTCTGTGTTGCGGTAAGGATGAGTCCTTACCCTTGGAGTGTTTGATGATTTCATCCAAACGCTCTCCAAACAATCGGTCACGAGAAAAAGGCAAATTGGTTAAGCACTTCTTGGAATGAGAATCTGCCTTCCAGTGTCTCAACCACAGGGCCCTACGCAAAACAACGGAGTTGGCTGACGCCACTGCCGTGCGGCTTGTAGCGTCAAGAACAGCATTAATCGCGTACGACGCGAATGCCGCCATTTGCGAGGTCAATGGTGCTACCTGCGGGGCAAATGCACGTGTGACTGAGTCGACTTGCACAAGCCCGGCTGAGATAGCTTGGAGTGCCCATACGGCAGCAAAAGATGGCGCTAACGACGCTCCAATAGCTTCATAGATGGATTTCAGCCAGAGCTCCATCTGCCTGTCAGTGGCATCTTTAAGTGCCGCTCCATCTTCAACTGCAACCAAGGATCTAGCTGCAAGCCTGGAAATTGGAGGATCCACTTTTGGACACTGGGTCCAACCCTTGACCACCTCAGGGGGAAAAGGATAGCGTGTATCTTTAAGCCGTTTAGAAAAACGCCTTTCCGGATAAGCGTGGGGTTTCTGGATTGCGTCTCTAAAGTCAGCGTGGTCCAGAAAAGTGCTTAATGTACGCTTAGGATATCTGAAATGGATTCTCTCGTGCTGCGAAGCTGACTCCTCTACAAGAGGAGCTGGTGGGGAAATATTTAACATCTTATTGATGGACGCTATAAGATCATTAACTATGGCGTCACCATCTGGTGTATCTAGATTGAGAGCGGTCCCAGGATCAGAATCCTGATCAGTTACGTCCGCCTCATCACCCATAGATTCATCTCGCTGGGATCCTGACCATTGAGATGAATGTGAAGGCCCCTCATAGCGAGCCCGCTTAGGTTGCCTGGGGCCATCGTCCGAGTCAGAGTCTTCACCCTGAGGTGTATGTGCCCGTCCCGGAGCTTGGAAGTAATTCAGCTGAGGGGGACCAGGGGGCAATGATTGCACAGTGTCCGTGGCCTGAAGTACAGGCCTAGCTCGCAATGTGTCAAGAATTTGTGACATAGTGAGAGTCATTCTGTCAGCAAAAGCCGTAAACTCAGTTCCTGTCACCTGGACAGCATTCACAGGTGGTACACCCTGGGTCACGTCCAGCAGAGGTCCCGACTGTGCAAGTGCCGCAGGGGCCGAGCACTGCACACAATGGGGGTCAGTGGAGCCTGCCGGTAGAAAAGTCCCACATGCGGTACAGGAAGCATATAATGTCTGTGCCTTGGCACCCTTGCGTTTTGTGGACGACATGCTGTTGGCTCTCTGCAATGTGAGAGAGTCTATAGCCAAAGGGCGACCAGCGCTATGCAGTACAAAGTATTTGCAGGAACAAAATACTAAGATTACTACTGGCACAAGAGGGGGTGAGCCCAGAGGGCTGCTTACCGCCCGCTGAATAGCGGGTAAGAGGCGCAGAATTCCTTGTCTGGGTCTCCCCGGCTCCCCTCTGTAGTTCAGCGTGTCAGCAGGAATGGCTGCCGGCGTCTGTGGAGAGGGGCGGCCCGTGGGAGTTCCCAAACAAAAGTGCGGGAAACAGTGTCCCCTCTGTGCCTATTGTGAGGGCTGGAGTATGTAAAAACGACTCCAGCCCTCAGCGCTGATGCACTGACCAGCGTCCCGCCCCTCTCCTGACTGGCAGGTCTGGGGGCGGGAACGAACGGAACCAGGCCGCAAAAGCCGGGGACTCGAGTTATCAGCGCGGCCGCCGTAAAAGCGCGGCCCGCGCTGAAGTCCCCGGCGCACCACAAGTGCCAGCCGCGCCGCAGTCCCAGCGGCCGGCGCGACCGTTCCCCAAGAGTGTGCCTGCTTCAGCGAGCTGAATGAGGCCATGGCACAAGCGCCGCAGCGCTGATGTCCCCGGCGCACTACAACACCCAGCATGCTGCGGTGTGAGCGCCAAATGCACGGGGACACAGAGTACCTTGAGGAAGCAGGGCCATGTCCCTGATGTACTCCGCTCCATCCAGCATCTTCTCCAGGGGCTGTAGATGGAGCACGGTCTCAGTGCCTGGAGACCAGTAAATCCCACTTCACCCAGAGCCCTGTAAAAAGGGATGGGGAAGGAATCAGCATGTGGGCGCCAGCCACCGTACCCGCAATGGGTACCTCAACCTTACAAACACCTCCGACATACAGTGGGGTGAGAAGGGAGCATGCTGGGAGCCCTGTATGGGCCCTCTTTTCTTCCATCCGACATAGTCAGCAGCTGCTGCTGACTAAAAACAATGGAGCTATGCGTGCGTGTCTGACCTCCTTCGCACAAAGCTAAAACTGAGGAATCCGTACTCCTACGGGAGGGTGTATAGCCAGAAGGGGAGGGGCCTTACACTTTTAAGTGTAGTTCTTTGTGCGGCCTCCAGAGGCAGTAGCTATACACCCACTGTCTGGGTCTCCCAATTAGGAGCGAAAAAGAAAAAACAGGGGCGGGTGCTGGGTCTCCCAATTAGAGCTAGAAGAAAAGGAATTTACGGTAAGTAAACAAAATTCCCTTCTTCTTTGTCGCTCTATTGGGAGACCCAGACAATTGGGACGTCCAAAAGCAGTCCCTGGGTGGGTAAAATAATACCTCGTAAGAGAGCCGTAAAACGGCCTCTTCCTACAGGTGGGCAACCGCCGCCTGAAGGACTCGTCTACCTAGGCTGGCATCCGCCGAAGGATAGGTATGCACCTGATAGTGCTTCGTGAAAGTGTGCAGGCTCGACCAGGTAGCCGCCTGACACACCTGCTGAGCCGTAGCCTGGTGCCTCAAAGCCCAGGACGCGCCCACGGCTCTGGTAGAATGGGCCTTCAGCCCTGAGGGAACCGGAAGCCCAGCCGAACGGTAAGCTTCGATAATTGGCTCCTTGATCCACCGAGCCAGGGTTGATTTGGAAGCCTGTGACCCTTTACGCTGGCCAGCGACAAGGACAAAGAGTGCATCCGAGCGGCGCAGGGGCGCCGTACGAGAAATGTAGAGTCTGAGTGCTCTCACCAGATCTAACAAGTGCAAATCCTTTTCACATTGGTGAACTGGATGAGGACAAAAAGAAGGTAAGGAGATATCCTGATTGAGATGAAAGGGGGATACCACCTTAGGGAGAAATTCCGGAACCGGACTCAGAACTACCTTGTCCTGGTGAAACACCAGGAAAGGTGCTTTGCATGACAGCGCTGCTAGCTCAGACACTCTCCTAAGTGAAGTGACTGCTACTAGGAAAACCACTTTCTGCGAAAGGCGTAAGAGAGAAATATCCCTCATTGGCTCGAATGGTGGTTTCTGAAGAACCGTCAGCACCCTGTTCAGATCCCAGGGTTCTAACGGCCGTTTGTATGGAGGGACTATGTGACAAACCCCCTGCAGGAACGTGCGTACCTGTGGAAGTCTGGCTAGGCGCTTCTGGAAAAAACACAGAGCGCCGAGACTTGTCCCTTAAGGGAGCCGAGCGACAAACCCTTTTCCAGTCCAGATTGAAGGAAGGACAGAAAAGTGGGCAAGGCAAAAGGCCAGGGAGAAATACCCTGATCAGAGCACCACGACAGGAAAATTTCCCATGTCCTGTGGTAGATCTTGGCGGACGTTGGTGTCCTAGCCTGTCTCATAGTGGCAATGACGTCTTGAGATAACCCTGAAGACGCTAGGGTCCAGGACTCAATGGCCACACAGTCAGGTTGAGGGCCGCAGAATTCAGATGGAAAAACGGCCCTTGAGATAGCAAGTCTGGTCGGTCTGGTAGTGCCCACGGTTGGCGACCGTGAGATGCCACAGATCCGGGTACCACGACCGCCTCGGCCAGTCTGGAGCGACGAGGATGACGCGGCGGCAGTCGGCCCTGATCTTGCGTAACACTCTGGGCAACAGTGCCAGCGGAGGAAACACATAAGGGAGCTGAAACTGCAACCAATCCTGAACTAAGGCGTCTGCCGCCAGAGCTCTGGGATCTTGAGACCGTGCCATGAACGCTGGTACCTTGTTGTTGTGCCGGGACGCCATGAGATCGACGTCCGGCACCCCCCAGCGGCAACAGATCTCCTGAAACACGTCCGGGTGAAGGGACCATTCCCCTGCGTCCATGCCCTGGCGACTGAGATAATCTGCTTCCCAGTTTTCCACGCCTGGAATGTGAACTGCGGAGATGGTGGAGGCCGTGGCTTCCACCCACAGTAGAATCCGCCGGACTTCCTGGAAGGCTTGCCGACTGCATGTGCCGCCTTGGTGGTTGATGTATGCCACCGCTGTGAATTGTCTGACTGAATTCTGATCTGCTTGCCTTCCAGCCACTGCTGAAACGCTTTCAGGGCAAGATACACTGCCCGTATTTCCAGAACATTGATCTGAAGCGAGGACTCTTGCTGGGTCCACGTACCCTGAGCCCTGTGGTGGAGAAAAACCGCTCCCCACCCTGACAGACTCGCGTCCGTCGTGACCACCTCCCAGGATGGGGGTAGGAAGGATTTCCCTTTCGATAATGAAGTGGGAAGAAGCCACCACCGAAGGGAAGCTTCGGTCGCCTGCGAGAGTGAGACGTTCCTGTCGAGGGACGTCGGCTTCCTGTCCCATTTGCGAAGGATGTCCCATTGAAGAGGACGCGGGTGAAACTGCGCGAAAGGAACTGCCTCCATTGCTGCCACCATCTTCCCCAGGAAGTGCATGAGGCGTCTCAAGGTGTGTGATTGACCTTGAAGGAGAGATTGTACCCCTGTCTGTAGTGTCTGTCTGCCGCCATTGCTACCATCTTACGTGAGAAGTGCATGAGGCGTCTCAATGTGTGCGACTGATCCTAAGGAGAGATTGCAGTTTTGTCTGTAGTGAACGCTGTTTGTCTAGCGGAAGCTTCACTATCGCTGAGAGGGTATGAAACTCCATGCCAAGGTATGTCAGCGATTGGGCCGGTGTCAGATTTGACTTTGGAAAATTGATGATCCACCCGAAACTCTGGAGAGTCTCCAGGGTAGCGTCGAGGCTGTGTTGGCATGCCTCTAGAGAGGGTGCCTTGATCAACAGATCGTCCAAGTACGGGATCACCGAGTGACCCTGAGAGTGGAGGACCGCTACTACAGTAGCCATAACCTTGGTGAAAACCCGTGGGGCTGTTGCTAGGCCGAACGGCAGTGCCACGAACTGCAGGTGTTCGTTCCCTATGGCGAAGCGCAAGAAGCGCTGGTGCTCTGGAGCAATCGGTACGTGGAGATAAGCATCCTTGATATCGATCGATGCAAGGAAATCTCCCTGGGACATTGAGGCGATGACTGAGCGGAGGGATTCCATCCGGAACCGCCTGGTCTTTACGTGTTCGTTGAGAAGTTTCAGGTCCAGGACAGGTCGAAAAGACCCGTCCTTCTTTGGGACCACAAACAAGTTGGAGTAAAAACCGTGGCCCTGTTGCTGAAGAGGAACAGGGACCACCCCTCCTTCTGCCTTCAGAATGCCCAGCGCCTGCAGAAGAGCCTCGGCTCGCTCGGGAGGCGGGGATGACCTGAAGAATCGAGTCGGGGGACGAGAGGTGAACTCTATCTTGTAACTGTGAGACAGAATGTCTCTCACCCAGCGGTCTTTTATTCGTGGCAGCCAGGTGTCGCAAAAGCGGGAGAGCCTGCCACCGACCGAGGATGCGGAATGAGGAGGTCGAAAGTCATGAGTAAGCCGCTTTGTTTGCTGCTCCTCCGGTGGTCCTTTTAGGACGTGACTTAGACCGCCATGCATCAGAGTTCTTTTGCTCTTTCTGAGGCCTTTTGGACGAGGCGAATTGGGACCTGCCCGCGCCCCGAAAGGACCGAAACCTCGACTGCCCTCTCCTCTGTTGGGGTATGTTCGGTTTGGGCTGGGGTAAGGATGTATCCTTTCCCTTGGATTGTTTGATGATTTCATCCAAACGCTCGCCAAACAATCTGTCGCCAGAAATTGGCAAACTGGTTAAGCGCTTTTTGGAAGCAGAATCTGCCTTCCATTCCCGTAGCCACAAGGCCCTGCGGAGTACCACCGAATTGGCGGCTGCCACCGCCGTACGGCTCGCAGAGTCCAGGACAGCATTAATAGCGTAAGACGCAAATGCCGAGGTCTGAGTGGTAATGGACGCCACTTGTGGCGCGGACGTGCATGTGGCTGCTTCAATTTGCGCTTGACCTGCTGAGATAGCTTGTAGCGCCCATACAGCTGCGAATGCTGGGGCAAAAGAAGCGCCGATCGCTTCATAGATGGATTTCAACCAGAGCTCCATCTGCCTGTCAGTGGCATCCTTGAGTGAAGCTCCATCTTCCACTGCAAATATGGATCTAGCCGCCAGTCTGGAGATTGGAGGATCCACTTTGGGACACTGAGTCTAACCTTTAACCACGTCAGGTGGAAAGGGATAACATGTATCCTTAAGGCGCTTAGAAAAACGCTTATCTGGACAAGCATGGTGATTCTGGACTGTCTCTCTGAAATCGGAGTGGTCCAGAAACATACTCGGTGTACGCTTGGGGAACCTGAACCGGAATTTCTCCTGCTGAGAAGCCGACTCCTCTGCTGGAGGGACTGAGGGAGAAATATCCAGCATTTGATTGATGGATGCAATAAGATCATTCACTATGGCGTCCCCGTCTGGAGTATTAAGATTGAGAGCGCCCTCAGGATCAGAATCCTGATCAGCTACCTCCGCTTCATCAACTCGAGATTCCCCCCGCTGAGACCCTGAACAATATGATGATGTCGAGGGAAAATCTAAGCGAGCTCGCTTAGTCGGTCTGGGGCTGGGGTCTGTGTCAGAACCCTCAGCCTGGGAGCTATGAGATACCCCGGGAAGACATTGTTGGTCCAACTGAGGGGGGCCAGGGAACAAAGATTCAACAGAGTCCCTGTGCTGAGATACCGGCCTGTACTGCAAGGCTTCTAGTATCTTAGCCATAGTCTCAGAGAGTGTTGCAAACTCTGTCCCCGTCACCTGGACATTGTCAGCAGGTGCCTCCCCCTGGGCCCCTCTGAGCAGAGGCTCTGGCTGAGCAAGTTTTACAGGGCCCGAGCACTGTATACAATGAGGGTCAGTGGAACCTGCCGGTAGCGGGGACGTACATGCGGCGCAGGCAGCATAGTAAGCCTGTGTTTTGGCACCCCTGCCTTTTGTGGGTGCCATGCTATTATCTTCCCTGAGCAACACAATAGGGTTTATAGCTAGAAATCAACTGTGCACTATACCGTGTAAAATAAACATAATATGATACACTACTGCACAATGGGGCTAGCACCACAGGTGCTGCTTACCACCCGCTTAAAGCGGTCGTGATGCCACCAGAGTCCCTGCCTGGGTCTCCCAGATTTTGTCCCCCTCTGCAGCTCCGAGGAGCTGACAGGAATGCGTCCTGAGGAGAGGAGGGAGCCGTGGGCGTGACCCAGAAAAGTGCGGGAACTGGTGCCTGCACTGTGCACAGTGAGGGGAGTGGAGTATGCAAAGCATGCTCCAGCCCTCAGTGCTGCTCGTTCTGTGCAGCTTCCCGCCCTTCCCCTGCCTGTCAGGGCTATGGGCGGGAGGAAAGGAAACTAGGCCGCAAACAAGCCGGGGACTCTAGTAATAAACGCGGCCGTCGTAAAAGCGCGGCCGGCGTGGAAGTCCCCGGCGCACTACAAGTCCCAGCCGCGCCGCAGTGTCCAAGGCAGCGGCGGTCAAAGCGGCAGTCCCTATACATAAACACACTCAGCAACGCTGAGTGTGTAATGGCACATATTAACCCGGTCAGCGCCGCGGTCCCGGGTGCACTAGCACACCCAGCAAAGCTGGAGTGTTGCTGTGCGCGGTCCCCACGGGGACACAGAGTACCTCCAAGTAGCAGGGCCATGTCCCTGAACGATACCCGGCTCCTATCCAGCAGGCTCCACAGGAGTTGTGGATGAAGCACGGTCTCATGTGCCTGGAGACCGATAGGATCCCACTTCCACCAGAACCCTGAGGGGGATGGGGAAGGAAAACAGCATGTGGGCTCCAGCCTCCGTACCCGCAATGGATACCTCAACCTTACAACACCACCGACAAGAGTGGGGTGAGAAGGGAGCATGCTGGGGGCCCTATATGGGCCCACTTTTCTTCCATCCGACATGGTCAGCAGCTGCTGCTGACCAATCTGTGGAGCTGTGCGTGCGTGTCTGACCTCCTTCGCACAAAGCAAAAAACTGAGGAGCCCGTGGGAGCACGGGGAGTGTATAGGCAGAAGGGGAGGGGCTTAACACTTTTGAGTGTAATACTTTGTGCGGCCTCCGGAGGCATAGCCTATACACCCAATTGTCTGGGTCTCCCAATAGAGCGACAAAGAAAAGTAGGGTGATAGACAGAGAGGAGGGTGGATATTTAGGGGGGTGCCCCACTTTGGAGAGCTTTGTGGATGAGAACAAGTTATTTAAATTGGATCATATGATGTAGGGGCAGCCAGTGCAATGACTGGCACAGAGTGGAAGAGTCGGAGTAATGATTAGCCACATAGGTGACCCTGGCTGCTGCACTAAGAGGGGAAAGTCTAGTGAGGGGGAGGACAATTAATAGAGAGTTACAGTAATCAAGGCGGGAATGGATCAGGGCCACAGTGAGGGATTTTGTAGTTTCCATGGTGAGAAAGGGGCGAATTCTAGAGATGTTCTTCAGGTGCAGGCAACAAGAGATTGTATATAGGAGGTGAAGGAAGGATTGGGGTCAAGTATAACACACAGAGAGCAGGGTCTGCTGCCTAGGAGTTATCATGGTGCCGCACACAGAGAGGGAGATGTCGGGTTTAGAGAAGTTAGTGGACGGTGGGAGCAGAAGAAGTTCAGTTTTGGATAGGTTAAGTTTCAGATAGAGAGCAGATATGACGCTGGAAATTGCGGACAGTCACTGGTGTTCTGTAGTACAGCCTATAGGTAGTGAATGGAGCAGTGGTGACACATGCTCACTGCCCGTTCACTGGATAAGTTAGGCCACCCATTTTTGTGATCGATGAGCGTTCAGTGGTTAGGCCCTCAGCGATCATTCATCATCTCTTCTGTGGACCGGTAATACAGGTTGCTTATGAGACTAAAGAGGGCTTTACATGCTGCGACATCGCTAGAGTTTGCACCCGCCGTTTGTGCGTCACGGGCAAATCGCTGCCCGTGGCGCACAATATCGCTAGCACCCGTCACACTACTTACCTTCCTAACGACGTCGCTGTGGGTGGTGAACAGCCTCTTTTCTAAGGGGGCGGTTCGTGCGGCTTCACGGCGGCATCACATGGCAGGCGTCCAATAAAAGCGGAGGGGCGGAGAGCAGCCGCATGAAAGTCACGCCCACATCGTTGCCGGAGGACGCAGGTAAGGTGTTGTTCCTCGTTCCTGGGGTGTCACACATAGCGATGTGTGCTGCCTCAGGAACGACGAAGAACCTGCGTCCTGCACCATCAACGATATTTGGGTTTTGAACGACGTGTCAACGATCAACGATAAGGTATTTTTGATCGTTAGCGGTCGCTTGTATGTGTCACACGCAACGAGGCCGGATGTGCGTCACGAATGCCGTGACCCCAACGACATCTCGTTAGCGATGTCGTTGCGGGTAACGGGACCTTAACTCTGTAAGATTCGGCTTCATAGGGTTGATGCTATAGATATATAAAACATTGAGATTGCTGATGTGAATGGGTTAATATGTGAGCCGAAGGATGATTTTCCATGCAAATGCAAGACACCCCCAACCCCCCCACCAAGACTCTCGATCTAAACAAAAAGAACAACTTCAACCCTGACGACAAGAAGTTCAAAGTGATTACATTTCCAGTGTTTTCTGCCTGCAGCTTTTCCTGAGATAAACATCCCCCCCCTTCCGAAAAAAATAAAATACGTGCATTGCTCAAAATAAATTTGCCAAATAAATCAATTTCACCTTGTGTACAGATCATAGAGATTCTTCAGATACTGCTCCGCATCCGATTTTCTGCATTCTTCCAGATGCTCTTTCACGAAATTCTGCAGTTAAAATTTAAGGGATAGAAAAGCAAAAAAAAAATAAAAAATAAAAAAAATCTGAGCCGACCGCGAGAAAGAGAAGATTATGTGTGTCCTGTACAATTAGACACAGCGCATGTAAACAAAATTATGAATGCGGAGATTTCCTTTTCATCTGCATGTAAATAAGCCTGGCCTAATCTCATGTGGTATCAGGCTGCGGGGACACAATGCGGCTGCTGGAAGATGACAGCCGAGGGAAAAAAAACAGGTAAATCCTATACCGGGGCTGACAACACTGCCCCCATCTCCATACTCCGAGATGTGACATGTGGAAGGGGTGTAGAGCTATACAAACCCTAAAAACAAAGGGGCTTATTATAGCTTTAGTACTTTATAATACAAAAACCATCATATTGGATATAGCAGGAAAGCCCGGGCATTTTATGGCAGCTGCAATTAATGGGAGTTAAAATGGTTGTCCAGGATGATATTTGGAAAGCAGAGTCCAGGCTTTGCTCCCTTCACCTTAATCCACTAAACTTTGTGGTGCTCCATGTCGGGCTTTGCAGGTGGCCCAATGTGCGCTCATGTGATCTGTCTGGGCTTATATGAGGGTCACCAAGATAGACACCCGTGTCTTGGTATTAAGACTTTTAGGGTTCCTAAGTCTTTTCTGCCTGCAGCCTCCAGTACCTCTACTACCTGCTTCCCAGTCTCCTGTCTGCAGTCTCCAGTACCTCCGCTACCTGCTTCCCAGTCTCCTGTCTGCATGTAGCCTCCAGTACCTCTACCTGCTTCCCAGTCTCCTGTCTGCAGCCTCAAGTACCTCCAATACCTGCTTCCCAGTCTCCTGTATGTCTGCAGCCTCCAGTACCTCAGCTACCTGCTTCCCAGTCTCCTGTATGCCTGTAGCCTCCAGTACCTCCACTACCTACTTTCCAGTCTCCTCTCTGCCTGCAGCCTCCAGTACCTCCGATACCTGCTTCCCAGTCTCCTGTCTGCATGTAGCCTCCAGTACCGTCTCCTGTGTGTCTGCAGCCTCCAGTACCTATGCTACCTGCTTTCCAGTCTC
Organism: Anomaloglossus baeobatrachus; assembly: GCF_048569485.1. Lineage (NCBI taxonomy): Eukaryota > Metazoa > Chordata > Amphibia > Anura > Aromobatidae > Anomaloglossus > Anomaloglossus baeobatrachus. The sequence goes on along the minus strand of NC_134364.1, from coordinate 48,777,831 downwards.
TTGTCTGCCTGTGGCTTCCAATATCTCTACTACCACTTTCCTGGTCTCCTGTGTGTCTGCAGCCTCCAGTACCGCCACTACCTGCTTTCCAGTCTCCTGTCTGCAGCCTCCAGTACCTGCGCTACCTACTTCCCAGTCTCCTGTCTGCCTGTGATCTCCAGCACCTCTGCTACCTGCTTCCCAGTCTCCTATCTGCCTGTAGCTTCCAGTATTTCTGCTACCTCTTTCCTGGTCTGCTTGCGGCCTCCAGTACCTACATGTTTCCCACATGCCTTACCTGCCACAGACGCCCATGGCCTGCGTGCCCACCCGGACCTGGCCTTAGAGGATCCACCTCAGTAGGAAAGCCTCTTAACAATATTGAAGATGACCTAGTACGGTTAATCAAAATCAAATCAGTGGGATTCGGTCATTGACCACGACGGCTAAATCACTCCATCCACCATTCTCAGCTCCATATGAAGGAAATGGAAGCTGAGCATTATGAGCTTTATGCACGTATGCACGGAAAATATCTGGTGGCCATGGAACCTGGCATTAGAAAATTGTTGGTGTCGAGAGTTGGACACCCACCAATCTGATTAAGATAAGTTATGACCTAAGTCCTAAAAAACCATTTAAAAAAAAATCAAGCCAGTCACAAAAGAAATGTGTACAGAGTTGAGATTGGCAAAAAGATTAACCATATCCAGCTTTGAGCTCTGATTTGGTCCATTGTTGCAGCCGGTGTTTTCAGCCCAGCATCTCATGGGTGCATCATACCTTCCTAAGCAACGTGAGGACATTGTGGGATCTAGGAAGCGACAAACGTTCAGGAGAGGATGAGGTCAGGATCCAAAGTACAAAAGTGAAGTCAGGCTGCAACAAAAGACCAAAAATCGGTGGTCGGAGATGGATATTGCTAATTTTTTTCATTCACCTCTCTTGCAAAGCTTTATCTGTGTGTATGGTGTAAATTTGCCCGTTTTTGCTACCAGAAGACTTTCCATGACCAGTCAGGAACATGGCTGTTTGTAAGCCATGCTTGTAAATTATTCTGTTTATGGTATACCCGTACCTGGATTTTTATTTCAAATATGTTTTGGATAAGTTTGGCCAAAATTATTTCTGGATTACTGAAAATATCTCCGACTTCCTTGTTGACACGTTGGCACAACACAGCCGAGTCCTCAAATATGTCATTCCTCATGTACGCCCCCTAAAATATAAGACCACCATTATAAACATTACTGCAAACATGACCGAATCCTCCCATTTTAGGACATAAGACGGCTCACATTACCTCCTGGCACTGATTGATGTATACATCCACACAATGGGAATACCCCTGTGGAGAGAAGAAGCGAAAAAAAAAAAAATCAGAAATACTCTACGAGTAATGGACAGAAAGCAGCGTTTTCAGTCCTGCTCCTGAGTCACAGTGTTTTATAAGCCGGAGCTGCATTCACAATTCTGCTTTACTTAGGAAAGAGTTAACAAGCTTGTCGGTAGCTCCTTAAAGGGAACTAATCACCAGGATTTTTGTATACAAGGTAAAGCCAGTGCTATACTGGCACTATCAGGCAGATTATCTACATACCGTTAGTGGTAGCTCGGATGTTTAGGCTTTCAAATTCAAGAAAGTGAAGTTTAAAAATTTGTCAGCTTTTTGATTGATAGTTTCACCGCAGCAGATAATAGTGGGGTGGGTTATGCACATAGATTCCCGCCCCCCCCCCCCCTCCCCGACGCCTGTTTCTCCCTCTCTCTGGCTCTATGCTAATTTTGCTATTCAGTTAGATGGCGTCGGAGTAGGCGCCTGCGCATAGCGCTTATCTCTGGCGCCATCTTTCTGAGATATAAAACTTGGAACTTTATTAGAAAATCTAAAACGAAGGTACACAGGTCATCCAAAAAAAATCGCCATGCGATTTGCCTAGCGGCTTAAGCCGCTAGGCAAATCGCATGGCGATTTTTTGGATGACCTGTGTACCTTCGTTTTAGATTTTCTAATAAAGTTCCAAGTTTTATATTACTGCATTGGTGCTGAGTCCCAAACCCTTTTTCCTTCCATATCTACTCTGAATCACGGACCGGCCTGTCCGGGGGACTGCGGGCATCCATCCTTGCCTTGGAGACTTCATATGGGTGAGCTGAAACCTTCATTATTGCCATCTTTCTGAGGCCCGCCTTACCCCCAGCTGTTCTATTCTTCCAACAGAGGAAGGCGCATACGCCCTCGCATCTTTTGCTCTCTTGTGACCGTGGGAGCGCGCGCGGTCACAACAGAAAAGGAGAACAGCTGATCGGAGGACACCGTTCCAGCGCCAGGACACCTGCCAGCGCCATGTTGAAGAAGATAGAAGACCAGGATCGTGGAGGGGTGAGAGGGAGTAATAAACATGGAGTACCTAAGTGTGTCTGTGTATTTATTTCTAGTAAAGTATTTTTTCTGTGTGATGTCTTTTTTTTTAACCCTATACTGAAGATTCTTAATGGCCAGGTCAAACTTGACCTGAAATTAAGAATCTTGGGCTTAATACCACCTGGTAAAACAGAGCTGGTATTAACCCCTTATTACCCAGGGCCGCTCGAAGAGTTGGATGCAGTGCCACAAGATGGCGCTTCTATGAAAGTGCCATTTTCTGGGGCGGCTGCGGACTGAAATTCACAGCGGAGGGCCCCAGAAAGCTTGGGCCATCCTGCGCTGCGGATTTCAGTCCCCAGCTGCCTAGTTGTACCTGGCTGGACACAAAAATTGGGCGAAGCCCACGTCGTTTTTTGTTATTTTTAATTATTTCATGAAGTTCATGAAATAATTAAAAAAAGGGCTTCCCTATATTTTTGGTTTCCAGCAAGGTACAAAAAGGCAGCTGGGGGTTGGGGGCAGCCCGTACCTGCCTGCTGTATCTGGCTAGCATACAAAAATATAGTGAAGCATACAAAAAAAAAAAAAAAAAAAAAAAAAAAAAAAAAAAAAAAAAAACAAAAAAAAGGAGCTTCCCTGGATTTTCCATTGCCAGTGAAGGTAACACCAAGCAGTGGGTGTTAGTAGACAGTAGCTGCTTGGGTTACCCTTAGCTAGCAATAGAAAATGCAGCCGGAACCCATGCATTTTTTTTTATGAAACTTTAAAAAAAACAATATTAAAAAAATGATGTGGGCCTTATTTTTGTATACTAGTCATGTACAGCAGGCAGGTACGGGCTTCCCCCAACCCCCAGCTACCTATTTGTACCTTGCTGGGAACCAAAAATATAGGGAAGCCCTTTTATTAATTATTTCATGGATTTCATGAATCAAAAAAAAGAGAATTTTGTTTACTTACCGGAAATTCTTTTTTTTATAGTTCCGTAATGGGAGACCCAGACCATGGGTGTATAGCTTCTGCCTCCGGAGGACACACAAAGTACTACACTAAAAAGTGTAGCTCCTCCCTCTGAGCATATACACCCCCTGGATAACCAAATATAGCCAGTTCAGTGCAAAAGCTGAAGGAGAATAGCCACCCACAAGTAGAGATAGAGCAAAAAACCGGAACAACCGGAGTCTCTGTCTACAACAACAGCCGGTGATAACACGCGGAACAAGAAACTGCCAACAGGCAACAGGGAGGGTGCTGGGTCTCCCATTACGGAACTATAAGAAAAAGAATTTACGGTAAGTAAACAAAATTCTCTTTTTCTTCATCGTTCCAATGGGAGACCCAGACCATGGGACGTCTCAAAGCAGTCCATGGGTGGGAAATAAACAGAAAACTGAGAAGTAGGTGAAACCTAACTTCACAAATGGGCGACAGCCGCCTGAAGGATGCGTCTGCCCAAGCTTGCATCTGCCGAAGCATGAGCATGCACTTGGTAGTGCTTCGAAAAGGTGTGCAGACTAGACCAAGTGGCAGCCTGACAGACCTGCTGAGCCGTAGCCTGGTGCCTGAAAGCCCAAGAGGCACCGACAGCTCTGGTCGAGTGTGCCTTGATCCCCGGCGGGGGAGGCACTTGAGTACACTGGTAGGCATCAGAAATGGCCGACCTAATCCAACGAGCCAGGGTCGGTTTAGAAGCCGAGAGGCCCTTACGCCGATCTGCGGTCAGCACAAAAAGAGAGGTGCACCGCCTAAGAACAGCGGTGCGTGACACATAGATCCAGAGCGCCCGCACCAGATCTAAAGTATGCAACGCTTTTTCAAAGCTATGAACAGGAGCCGGACAAAAGGAAGGCAATGAAATGTCCTGGTTAAGGTGGAAAGGAGATACCACCTTAGGGAGAAAGTCCGGAGTCGGACGGAGAACCACCTTGTCTTGATGAAAAACCAAAAAAGGTGACTCCGAAGAGAGAGCAGCTAAATCAGAGACTCTCCTGAGGGAAGTTATGGCCACTAGAAAGACGACTTTCTGTGAAAGACGAAACAAAGAAACCTCCCTAAGAGGCTCAAAGGGGGGTTTCTGCAAGGCCGTGAGGACCAGATTAAGGTCCCAGGGATCCAAAGGCCGCCGGTAAGGCGGAATGATGTGAGATGTGCCCTGCATAAAGGTGCGCACCTGAGCCAGCCGGGCGATACGCCGCTGGAACAACACTGACAGAGCCGAGACCTGTCCCTTGAGGGAATTGAGGGATAGTCCTAGCTGCAGACCGGACTGTAGAAAGGACAGGATGGTCGTCAAGGAAAAAGGCCAAGGGGCATGGCTGGAAGAACGACACGAGGACAGGAAAATTCTCCAAGTCCTGTGATAAATTTTGGCCGAGGAAGACTTCCGAGCCTGAGTCATAGTGGAGATGACTTCGGGAGGAATGCCAGAAGTCGTCAAGATCCAGGACTCAAGAGTCACGCCGTCAATCTGAGAGCCGCAGAATTCTGGCGGAAAAACGGACCTTCAGAGAGAAGGTCTGGGCGGTCCGGGAGATGCCACAGCACCTCTACGAACAGATGGAGCAGATCTGGGTACCAAGCTCGCCTGGGCCAGTCTGGAGCAATGAGGATGACCCGACGGCCCTCCATTCTGATCTTGCGCAGGACTCTGGGCAAGAGAGCTAGAGGGGGAAACACGTAAGACAGACGAAACTGGGACAAATCCTGAACCAGCGCGTCCGCTGCAAAGGCCTGAGGATCGTGGGAGCGAGCCACGTAAATCGGGACCTTGTTGTTGTGCCGGGATGCCATTAGATCCACTTCCGGAGTGCCCCACTTGCGGCAGATTGACCGAAACACTGCCAGATGCAGAGCCCACTCGCCGCTGTCCACGGTTTGACGGCTGAGATAATCTGCCTCCCAGTTTTCTACGCCTGGGATGTGGACTGCGGATATGGTGGACTTGGAGTCCTCCGTCCACTGAAGGATGCGTTGAACCTCCAACATTGCCAGGCGGCTGCGAGTCCCGCCCTGGTGATTGATGTAGGCAACCGCTGTCGCGTTGTCTGACTGGACTCGAATGTGCTTGCCCGCCAACAGGTGGTGAAAGGCTACGAGAGCTAGGAGCACAGCTCTGATTTCCAGCACATTGATCGAGAGGGCTGATTCGGACAGAGTCCAAGTGCCCTGTGCTCGGTGGTGGAGAAATACTGCTCCCCAGCCGGATAGACTGGCATCCGTGGTGAGGATCACCCAGGACGGGGCCAGGAAGGAGCGTCCCTGAGACAGAGAGAGGGGCCGAAGCCACCACTGAAGAGAGACCCTGGTCTGTGGCGACAGAGCCACCAACCTGTGCAAGGAAGAAGTCCGCTTGTCCCAACAGCGGAGAATGTCCAGCTGCAGAGGACGCAGATGGAACTGGGCAAAGGGAACCACTTCCATTGACGCCACCATCTTACCCAGCACCTGCATTAGGTGCCTGATGAAATGACGGCGGGGCCTCAGCAGAGAGCGCACCGCCAGATGGAGGGACTGCTGTTTGACTAAGGGCAGCTTGACAAGTGCCGGCAGAGTCTCGAATTGCATCCCTAGGTACGCGAGTTTCTGGGTCGGAGTCAGAGTGGACTTGGGCAGATTGACAAGCCACCCGAATTGAACAAGAGTGGCAAGAGTGAGCGAGACACTCCGCTGACAGTCTGCACTGGATGAAGCCTTGACTAGAAGGTCGTCCATGTAAGGAATCACTGCCAACTCCTGGAGGTGCAGAACCGCAACCACTGCTGTCATGACCTTGGTGAATACTCGAGGAGCCGTGGCTAACCCGAAGGGGAGAGCCACGAATTGGAAATGTTCCTCTCAGATTGCAAAACGTAGCCAACGCTGGTGTGAAACTGCAATTGGCACATGCAGATAGGCATCTCTGATGTCGATGGATGCCAGGAAATCTCCTTGGGTCATTGAGGCAATGACTGATCGCAGAGACTCCATGCGAAAATGCCGCACCTGAACATGCTTGTTGAGAAGCTTGAGATCCAGGATGGGCTGGAAGGAACCGTCCTTTTTGGGGACTAGGAAGAGATTTGAGTAGAAACCTCTGAACCGTTCCCTGGCGGGAACCGGTACAATTACTCCGTTGGCCTGAAAGGATGCCACGGCCTGAGAGAAGGCGGCGGCCTTGGAGCAGGGGGGAGTTGACAGAAAAAATCTGTTTGGCGGGCTGGAAGAGAAATCTATCCTGTAGCCGTGGGAGATGATATCCCGCACCCACTGATCGGAGACGTGTTGAAACCACACGTCGCCAAAGTGGGAGAGCCTGCCACCGACCAAGGACGTTGCTGGCTCGGCCAGATAGTCAAGAGGAGGCTGCCTTGGTGGCAGCAGCTCCTGCGGACTTCTGAGGACGCGGCTTCGTGCGCCAGTTGGGCTTCTGGTCCTTGGCTGAGTTAGTGGACGAGGCCGAGTGCTTAGAGGACGACCAGTTAGAGGAACGAAAGGAACGAAACCTCGACTGGTTCCTGCCCTGGACAGGTTTCCTGGTTTTAGTCTGTGGCAAGGAAGTACTCTTCCCGCCAGTAGCTTCCTTAATAATCTCATCCAGTTGTTCATCGAACAGCCTGGACCCAGCAAATGGGAGCCCAGCCAGGTACTTCTTTGAAGAAGCGTCTGCCTTCCACTCTCGCAGCCACAAGATCCTGCGGATAGCGAGGGAATTAGCCGAAGCCACCGCAGTGCGGTGAGAAGCCTCCAGCATGGCAGACATGGCGTAGGCTGAAAAGGCTGAAGCCTGGGAAGTTAAGGCAACCATTTCAGGCATAGAGTCCCTAGTGAGGGAATGCATCTCCTCCAGAGAAGCAGAGATGGCCTTGAGAGCCCACACTGCTGCAAAAGATGGGGAGAACGAGGCCCCTGCCGCCTCATATACAGATTTGGCCAGAAGGTCAACCTGGCGGTCAGTGGGATCCTTAAGTGAGGTGCCATCAGCCACTGATACAACTGTCCGGGCTGAGAGTCTAGACACCGGAGGGTCTAGCTTTGGTGAGTGAGCCCACTCCTTGACCACCTCTGGTGGAAAAGGAAAACGGTCATCAGAACCACGCTTTGGGAAGCATTTGTCAGGACAGGCCCTGGGCTTGGTCACAGTGGCCTGAAAACTGGAGTGGTTAAAGAACACACTCCTTGTTCTCTTAGGCAAGGTAAACTGGTGCTTTTCTGCCAGAGAGGGTTGTTCCTCTGACACTGGCGGATTGAGGTCCAGTACAGAATTAATGGATGCAATCAAATCACTAACATCTGCGTCACCCTCGATCAGATCAATGGGGCACATGGAGGTAGCGTCCGAGCCCCTAGAAAACACATCCTCCTCATCCTGCGAGTCAGCTCGTGAATCAGAGCCGCGGGACGAGGAAGGAGAGGGGACCCTGCGTCTCCTTTTAGGAGGACGGGGTCTGGGAGCAGATGAAGAATCCTCTGTGAGCTCTGGAGAGCGAGCCCTAGCAGCAGCGGCACCCTGTGAAGGGGGCTGATGCATGCTCAGCAGAGTCCGGGACAACTCTCCCATGGAGTCGGCAAAGGACTGGGAGATAGACTTAGAGAAGGATTCTACCCAAGCCGGGGGTTCAGCCACCGGGGCCGGAGCAGCCGGAGGGACCACTGGGGAGACTCCAGGCTGAGGCACCACCATGTTAGAGCAGGCATCGCAATGTGGATATGTGCTCGGTTCAGGCAGTACGAGCTTACATGCAGTGCATATTGAGTACAGCCTTGCAGCCTTGCTCCTAGTGTGAGACATGCTGCTGAGGTGGGGGCTCTGAGCCAGAATGACCCCCAGAGAGTGTATAAGAAGGTCCACAACCGGAGGTTGTGGCTTACCAGACCGTTTGTGTGCCCTCCGGATCCCACAGCTCGGACCCCCAGACAGATTAGCAGAGATGCTGTAGCCAGCGCCGATCAGTGTGAGAACGCTGATAAAATGGCGCCGGAGCGAGGAGAGGGGGCGGAGCCTAGTCAAAGAGCGGGATCCGGAGGGCCAAGGAGATATACAGGGGAGGGAAACATCTCCTCAGAGAGGAGTGTCCTCCCCTGTGCCGAACGGCCGGTGGGCGGAGCCGCACTGTCCCCCTGCATGACTGACATGCAGGGGCAGTGAAAACGAAACTAGGCCTCAGGCGAAGCCGGGGCCTAAATTTTTCAATGCGGCCGGCGCGCAGGCACCCTCGGCGCGGTTCTCTGGTGAAAACCAGAGGACCGGCCGGAAATGTCACAAAGGTTAAATAACACACTCTCCCCAACATTAAAGTGCAAGGGACCCCCCTGACAATAACGTCTCAATACTTAGCTTGTGAGACACAGGGCCAGGTCCCTGAGGGATGAGTGCTCCGTCCGGCAGGATCCTGAAAGGGCTGCGGATGGAGACCGGTCTCCAGCAAGGCAGTGAGAACCGTGCTGGCTCCCACTTCAAGCCAGAGCCCGAGGGATGGTGAAGGAGCGCGGCATGTAAGGCTCCAGCCCTGAAATCAACCTTAACAACACCGCCGACACAGTGGGGTGAGAAGGGACATGCCGGGGGTCCAGGCTTGGACCCGCTTTTTTTCCAACTCTTTAAAATCAAAAATCAGATGAGAATGCATGTGTGGATGTGTGCCTCCTGAACACAAAGCATTGAACTGGCTATATTTGGTTATCCAGGGGGTGTATATGCTCAGAGGGAGGAGCTACACTTTTTAGTGTAGTACTTTGTGTCCTCCGGAGGCAGAAGCAATACACCCATGGTCTGGGTCTCCCATAGGAACGATGAAGAAAACAACTTGGGCTTTGCCCAATTTTTGTATCCAGGCAGGTACAACTGGGCAGCTGGGGACTGGAATCCATAGCGCAGGGTGGCCCAAGCTTTCTGCCCCCAACCCCCCCCCCCCGCAAATTGCAGTCCACAGCCGACCCAGAAAATGGTGTTTTCATAGAAGCACCATCTTCTGGCGCTGTATCCAACTCTTCCAGCAAGCCCTGGTGACGGGTGGCACACTGGGTAATAAGAGGTTAATACCAGCTTTGTTTTACCAGCTGCTATTAAGCCCGAGATTCTTAATGTCAGGCAAAGTTTGACCCGGCGATTAAGAATCTCCAATAAAGGGTTAAAAAAAAAAAAAAAAAAAAAAAAAAAAAGACATCACAGAGAAAAACATCCATATGCATAACCCACCCTGATATTATTTGTTGTGGTACAACTGTCAGTCAAAAAGATGAAGAATTTTTAAACTTCCCTTTCTTGGATTTGAAAGCCTAAACATCCGAGCTGACCACTAATGGTATGTAGGTAATCTGCCCGACAGTGCCTGTATAACACTGGCTTTACCTTATATACAAAAATCCTGATGATTGGTTCCCTTTAATTGCTCAGCTGGACTCCTGAAATTAAGGGGGAAAGTTTGTTTTCCATCCATTAGATAACTTATATACCCAGTATATATACTGGACTGGCCAGAAGAAGAGGCCCCAGTGCAAACTCGGTGCTTAAAAATAATGTTCCTGTGCTGAGATAATCTTATATATGTGTCCCTGCTATGTACTGTGTAATGGTCATGTCTGACCATACAGGGACATGGTCTGATCATACCACAGCTCCTGGGCCGGGGAGCACGCAAGTGTCACTTCTAATAAGTGAGTATATAGAGGACACAGCAGGGGCAAACAGCTGCTACTGCCTGAGGTAAGAAGAACTCCAAGGGCTGGAGACATGGCAGAAACCCTTGACCTGTGATCAGGCTGGGAGCTGTGCTCCCTCTCTAAGCTCCAGCTGCTTCGTCTTTATACTCGCTTATCACAAGTGACTAGTAGCCACAGCTGCTTCGTCTGTATACTCGCTTATCACGAGTGACTAATAGCCCTAGCTGCTTCGTCTGTATACTCGCTTATCACGAGTGACTAATAGCCCCAGCTGCTTCATCTGTATACTCGCTTATCACGAGTGACTAATAGCCGCAGCTGCTTCGTCTGTATACTCGCCTATTACAAGTGACAAATAGCCACAGCTGCTTCGTCTGTATACTCGCTTATCATAAGTGATTAATGCTCTAAAAATTATTTTTTTTTAACCAATATAATTGTGTAACATAAGATTTCAAAAATTTTACTACAATGTAGCCTTCTAACTAGTGAAAAATAAATAAAAGAATTAGATTGATAGCGTCATTTTCTGAGATCATAAATTTTTTTTACTTTTCTGTCAATGGAGCTGTGCAAGAAAGACCCTAGCTCCTGAGCCCGCTCCATTCACCTGCGCTCTTCTCCATGATGTAATATCACATCATAAAGCAGGAAGGCATTAAAAGGGTGCAGGGGGGGGGGGGGACCAGTCTTCTAAATTGATGCACTTCATGAAGATATTCCAGAGGCTCCATCTTCTGAGCTGAAACCCCTTCCAAACCCTGGAATGAAGAACTGCTGTTGACTTAAAGCTTCATACCCATCATGGTGCAGCACAACCTCCTTTCCAGTGAATGGATCCCACCGGCAGTTGAGAGCGTGGTAGCCGGCAGAGATACTGCCCTTTAAGTTTGCTGCCTGGCACTGGGGTCCAGCATTTAAAATCGGCCACTGAGATATGTTATTTTTTCCTGCTTGTGTGGGTCCCTCCAGGTACTGCATATGGAGGTTATAGGAGTGGTGACCTAACTTTACCTGCATTCGCTCCCACACTCCATAAACATGGATCCAGCCTAAATCTGTCCTCAGTGTGATTAGCAATGAGAGAGGAATGAAGCTTGTGGGCCCCGCTGGAGATGGGCCGATGTGGAACCCGCTGATGCCTGCACATCACTACAAAGAAGGGAATTTTGTTTACTTACCGTAAATTCCTTTTCTTCTAGCTCCAATTGGGAGACCCAGACAATTGGGTGTATAGCTACTGCCTCCGGAGGCCACACAAAGCATTACACTTAAAAGTGTAAGGCCCCTCCCCTTCTGCCTATACACCCCCCGTGGGATCACGGGTTCCTCAGTTTTAGTGCCAAAGCAAGAAGGAGGAAAGCCAATAACTGGTTTAAGAACAAATTCAATCCGAAGGAACATCGGAGAACCGAAACCATTCAACATGAACAACAAGTGTACCCGAAAAAACAAAAATCCCTAAGCAAACAGGGCGGGTGCTGGGTCTCCCAATTGGAGCTAGAAGAAAAGGAATTTACGGTAAGTAAACAAAATTCCCTTCTTCTTTGGCGCTCCATTGGGAGACCCAGACAATTGGGACGTCCAAAAGCAGTCCCTGGGTGGGTATAATAACCCCTCGAGATAGGACCGTAAAAACAGCCCTACCCTACAGGTGGGCAGTTGCCGCCTGAAGGACTTGTCTACCTAGGCTGGCGTCCGCCGAAGCGTAGGTATGCACTTGATAGTGTTTGGTAAACGTGTGCAGACTCGACCAGGTAGCCGCCTGGCACACCTGCTGAGCCGTAGCCTGGTGTCGTAATGCCCAGGACGCACCCACGGCTCTGGTAGAATGGGCCTTCAGCCCTGAGGGAACCGGAAGCCCAGCAGAACGGTAAGCTTCAAGAATTGGTTCCTTGATCCACCGAGCCAGGGTGGATTTGGAAGCTTGCGACCCCTTGCGCTGACCAGCGACAAGGACAAAGAGTGCATCCGAGCGGCGCAGGGGCGCCGTGCGGGAAATGTAGATCCTGAGCGCTCTCACGAGATCCAACAAATGCAAATCCTTTTCACATTGATGAACTGGATGAGGGCACAAGGAAGGCAAGGAGATATCCTGATTAAGATGAAACGGGGATACCACCTTAGGGAGAAACTCCGGAATCGGGCGCAAAACCACCTTGTCCTGGTGAATCACCAGGAAGGGAGATTTGCATGACAGCGCTGCTAGCTCGGACACTCTCCGGAGAGACGTGACCGCTACTAGAAAGGCCACTTTCTGTGAAAGGCGAGAAAGGGAAACATCCCTCATAGGCTCGAAAGGCGGCTTCTGAAGAACAATTAGAACCCTGTTCAGATCCCAGGGCTCTAACGGCCGCTTGTAAGGAGGGACGATATGACAGACCCCTTGCAGGAACGTGCGTACCTGAGGAAGTCGTGCTAGGCGCTTCTGAAAAAATACAGATAGCGCTGAGACTTGCCCCTTGAGGGAGCTGAGCGACAAACCTTTTTCCAACCCGGATTGCAGGAAGGAAAGAAAAGTAGGCAATCCAAATGGCCAGGGAGAGACTCCCTGAGCAGAGCACCAAGACAAGAATATTTTCCACGTCCTGTGGTATATCTTGGCGGAGGTAGGTTTTCTGGCCTGTCTCATGGTGGCAATGACCTCTTGAGACAATCCTGAACCCGCTAGGATCCAGGACTCAATGGCCACACAGTCAGGTTCAGGGCCGCAGAATTCTGATGGAAAAACGGCCCTTGAGACAGCAAGTCTGGTCGGTCTGGTAGTGCCCACGGTTGGCCTACCGCGAGGTGCCACAGATCCGGGTACCACGACCTCCTTGGCCAGTCTGGAGCGACGAGGATGGCGCGGCGGCAGTCGGACCTGATCTTGCGCAGCACTCTGGGCAACAGAGCCAGAGGTGGAAACACATAAGGAAGCCGGAACTGCGACCAATCTTGAACTAAGGCGTCTGCCGCCAGAGCTCGGTGATCGTGAGACCGTGCCATGAAAACTGGGACCTTGTTGTTGTGCCGAGACGCCATTAGGTCGACGTCCGGCATCCCCCAGCGGCGACAGATCTCCTGAAACACGTCCGGGTGAAGAGACCATTCCCCTGCGTCCATACCCTGGCGACTGAGGAAGTCTGCTTCCCAGTTGTCCACGCCTGGGATGTGAACTGCGGATATGGTGGAAGCCGTGTCCTCCACCCACGTCAGAATCCGCCGGACTTCCTGGAAGGCTTGCCGACTGCGAGTTCCTCCTTGGTGGTTGATGTATGCCACCGCTGTGGAGTTGTCCGACTGAATACGGATCTGCTTGCCTTCCAGCCACTGCTGGAAGGCCTGTAGGGCAAGATACACTGCTCTGATCTCCAGAACGTTGATCTGAAGAGTGGACTCTTGCTGAGTCCACGTACCTTGAGCCCTGTGGTGGAGAAAAACTGCTCCCCACCCTGACAGACTCGCATCTGTCGTCACTACCGCCCAGGATGGGGGTAGGAAGGATTTCCCTTTCGACAATGAGGTGGGAAGCAGCCACCATTGAAGAGAATCCTTGGCCGCCTGAGAGAGAGAGACGTTGCTGTCGAGGGACTTCGACCTCCCGTCCCATTGGCGGAGAATGTCCCATTGTAGTGGACGCAGATGAAACTGCGCGAAAGGAACTGCCTCTATTGCTGCCACCATCTTCCCTAGGAAGTGCATGAGGCGTCTCAAGGGGTGTGACTGGCCTTGAAGGAGAGATTGCACCCCTGTCTGTAATGAACGCTGTTTGACAAGCGGAAGCTTCACTATCGCTGAGAGAGTATGAAACTCCATGCCAAGATATGTTATCGACTGGGCCGGGGTTAGATTTGACTTGGAAAAGTTGATGATCCACCCGAAACCCTGGAGGGTCTCCAGCGCCACGTTCAGGCTGTGTTGGCATGCCTCTTGAGAAGGCGCCTTGACCAGCAGATCGTCTAAGTAAGGGATCACGGAGTGTCCCTGAGAGTGTAGGACTGCAACTACAGCTGCCATGACTTTGGTGAAGACTCGTGGGGCTGTCGCCAGACCGAAAGGCAGGGCTACGAACTGAAGGTGTTCGTCTCCTATAACGAAGCGTAGAAAACGCTGATGCTCTGGAGCAATCGGTACGTGGAGATAAGCATCCTTGATGTCTATTGATGCTAGGAAATCTCCTTGAGACATTGCGGCGATGACGGATCGGAGGGATTCCATCCGGAACCGTCTGGTTCTCACGTGGTTGTTGAGAAGTTTTAGGTCCAGAACGGGACGGAAAGACCCGTCCTTTTTTGGTACCACAAACAAATTGGAGTAAAAACCGTGACCTTGCTCTTGAAGAGGAACAGGGATCACCACTCCTTCCGCCTTTAGAGTGCACACCGCCTGCAGGAGAGCATCGGCTCGGTCGGGAGGCGGAGACGTTCTGAAGAATCGAGTTGGAGGACGAGAACTGAACTCTATCCTGTACCCGTGAGACAGAATGTCTCGCACCCAACGGTCTTGGACCTGTGGCAGCCAAATGTCGCCAAAGCGGGAGAGCCTGCCACCGACCGAGGATGCGGAGGGAGGAGGCCGGAAGTCATGAGGAAGCCGCCTTGGTAGCGGGTCTTCCGGCTGTCTTTTTTGGGCGTGACTGAGCCCGCCAAGAATCTGAACTCCTCTGATCCTTTTGAGTCCTTTTGGACGAGGAGAATTGGGACCTGCCCGAGCCTCGAAAGGACCGAAACCCCGACTGTCCCCTTCTCTGTTGGGGTTTGTTTTGTCTGGGCTGAGGTAAGGATGAATCCTTACCCTTGGACTGTTTGATGATTTCATCCAAGCGCTCACCAAACAGCCTGTCACCAGAAAATGGCAAACTGGTTAAACACTTTTTGGAAGCAGAATCTGCTTTCCATTCCCTTAACCACAAGGCTCTGCGTAAAACCACGGAGTTGGCGGATGCCACCGCCGTACGGCTGGTAGAGTCCAGGACAGCATTAATCGCGTAAGACGCAAATGCAGACATTTGAGAGGTTAAGGATGCCACCTGCGGAACAGATGTACGTGTGACCGTGTCAATCTGTGCAAGACCAGCTGAAAAAGCTTGGAGTGCCCATACGGCTGCGAATGCAGGAGCAAACGACGCGCCGATGGCTTCATAGATGGATTTCAACCAGAGCTCCATCTGTCTGTCAGTGGCATCTTTAAGTGCAGCCCCATCCTCCACTGCAACTATGGATCTAGCCGCAAGCCTGGAGATAGGGGGATCCACTTTGGGACACTGGGTCCAGCTCTTGACCACGTCAGGAGGAAAGGGATAACGTGTATCCTTAAGCCGTTTGGAGAAACGCTTATCTGGATAAGCGTGGTGTTTCTGGACTGACTCTCTAAAGTCAGAATGGTCCAGAAAAGTACTTAATTTACGCTTGGGATACCTGAAATGGAATTTCTCCTGCTGTGAAGCTGACTCCTCCACTTGAGGAGCTGGGGGAGAAACATCCAACATTTTATTGATGGACGCGATAAGATCATTCACTATGGCGTCACCATCAGGAGTATCCAGATTGAGAGCGGTCTCAGGATCAGAATCCTGATCAGCTACCTCCGGCTCATCACACAGAGAATCCTCCTGCTGAGACCCTGACCAGTGAGATGATGTAGAGGGCCGCTCATAGCGAGCTCGCTTAGGCTGTCTGGGACTGTCGTCCGTGTCAGAGCCATCACCCTGGGATGCATGGGACACCCCCGGAGCCCGGAGCTGTTCCAACTGAGAGGGGCCAGGGAGCAATGAATCAACAGTGTCCATGGTCTGAGATACCGGTCTAGACTGCAAAGTTTCCAGAATCTGAGACATAGTCACAGATAATCTATCCGCAAAAATTGCAAACTCTGTCCCCGTCACCTGGACAGTATTCACAGGTGGATCTCTCTGGGGCACCTCCAGCAGAGGCCCCGGCCGAGCAGGGGGCACAGGGACCGAACACTGCACACAATGGGGGTCAGTGGAACCTGCCGGTAGAACAGCCTCACAAGCGGTGCAAGCAGCATAAAAAGCCTGTGCCTTGGCACCCCTGTTTTTTGCGGACGACATGCTGTATTCTCCACAGAGCAATCCAGGAGGGTATATAGCCAAGAATCACCAGCGACCGTTTAGTGCAATGTATAGCATGCAAGCATAAAAATACAATTGAACACTTCGTCACTAGTGGGGTCAGCACCGGAGGTGCCGCTTACCGCCCGCTAAAGCGGGTGTGTAGTCGCCAGAATCCCGTGCCTGGGTCTCCCAGAACTTGTCTCCCCCCTTTCCAGCTCAGCCTGCACACAGGAATGGCTGCCGGCGTTCTGTGAAGAGGGGCGGACCGTGGGCGTGCCTCAGACAAAGTGCGGGAAACTGGCTTCCCACTGTGCTCAATGTGAGGGCTGGAGTATGTAAAGCAGACTCCAGCCCTCGGCGCTGACGTTCTGTATAGCGTCCCGCCCTTCCCCTGACTGGCAGGCCTGGGGGCGGGAACGAAAGGGAACTAGGCCGCAAAAGCCGGGGACTCTAGTAAAAAGCGCGGCCGACAAATATGCACGGCCAGCGCGGAAGTCCCCGGCGCACCACAAGTCCCAGCCGCGTCGCAGTAAAAACTGTCAGCAGGGGCCGGCGCGGCAGTTCCCCACACACTAACTCCCTTAGCAAGCTGTGGAAGTGTGGCACAAGCGCAGCAGCGCTATTGTCCCCGGCGCACTAACACACCCAGCAATGCTGCGGTGTGCGCGCGATATGTACGGGGACACAGAGTACCTTGATGTAGCAGGGCCTGTCCCTGACGATACTCCGCTCCATATCCAGCAGAATCCCCAGGGGCTGTGGACGGAGCACGGTCTCTGTGCCTGGAGACCGGTAAATCCCACTTCACCCAGAGCCCCAAAGGGGGATGGGGAAGGATGCAGCATGTGGGCTCCAGCCTCTGTACCCGCAATGGGTACCTCAACAAACACCGCCGACACAAAGTGGGGTGAGAAGGGAGCATGCTGGGGGCCCTAGTATGGGCCCTCTTTTCTTCCATCCGACATAGTCAGCAGCTGCTGCTGACTAAACAGTGGAGCTATGCGTGGATGTCTGACCTCCTTCGCACAAAGCTTGAAAACTGAGGAACCCGTGATCCCACGGGGGGTGTATAGGCAGAAGGGGAGGGGCCTTACACTTTTAAGTGTAATGCTTTGTGTGGCCTCCGGAGGCAGTAGCTATACACCCAATTGTCTGGGTCTCCCAATGGAGCGCCAAAGAAAATAAAGGATCTACAAGGACACTACGGGCACTTATATCTCGTCCTAAAATTATTTCCTCGTCAATTTTCTTGATTAGAAGATCCATGATTCTGAGGATTATTGGGGGGTATGAGCTGCACTCCCCGATTACTACTGCCTACCCAGTCCCAAATACCTTGAAATGAAGCAGCACTGCAGCCACCTCCCTCATACGAGATATTTCCCCTCGTCGCTGCGCACTTGTAAACTCCTGAATCAACTGGTGTTCTAGATCGTGGTATTTACCTGGAAGAAGCCATGTACAAGGGTTAATTCACGCACGCCGCAATCTAGAAAAAAAGAGAACGTGGAAGCAGAGACATTGGTCATACTTACTGGCTATTTTAGATTTCACTTCAGCAAATCTGCAAAAGAGAAAAAAAAAAAAAAGTGTCAAAATGTTTAAATCAAATCTGCTCTGTCAACAAATTTTTGTCATGTAATCTGAGAGCAGCATGATGTAGGAGCAGAGTCCCTAATTGTAGTGATGTCACTTAATGATTGGTGCAGTTTTGATACAATCCCTGTTTTCTCTGCCACAGAGCAGAGCTGATTATAATCCCACCCACATCACTGATTGACAGCTTCCTGTGCACATTGTCAGCAAGTTGCAAATCAATGGTGGGGGCGGGGTTATACAGATTAGCTGAATTGTCTGGCAGCGGACACCTAGTCCTGCAGAGAAACACAAACTACAGAAAGCTGGTGAAAAAGTGATATTGCTGGAATCAGGGTCTCAGCCCATACATTATGCTGCTCTCAAATTAAATAGCAAAATCCTGCAGACAGATATCCATTAAAAGGACTATTCCCAAAATCATGAGTTATCCCCTATTCATACTGATTAGGAGTGAAAGGGCTGACTGCTGGGACCACCACCTATCCAGAGTACGAGGCTCTGCATCCCCAAAACTGGACTTCCGAGTAAAGCAGAGGTGTGTGATTTCACCCCACCAGATCCTTTTGCTGCTCGTGCACATAGGTCGATCCCAGGCCAAACAGAGCATTCATGTGTACAGGGGAGTCGGGAAGATTACGGGCCAAACAGAGCATTCATGTGTACAGGGGAGTCGAGAACATTACGGGCCAAGCAGAGCATTCATGTGTACAGGGGAGTCGGGAAGATTACGGGCCAAGCAGAGCATTCATGTGTACAGGGGAGTCGAGAACATTACGGGCCAAGCAGAGCATTCATGTGTACAGGGGAGTCGGGAAGATTACGGGCCAAGCAGAGCATTCATGTGTACAGGGGAGTCGGGAAGATTACGGGCCAAGCAGAGCATTCATGTGTACAGGGGAGTCGGGAAGATTACGGGCCAATCAGAGCATTCATGTGTACAGGGGAGTCGGGAAGATTACGGGCCAAGCAGAGCATTCATGTGTACAGGGGAGTCGAGAAGATTACGGGCCAAGCAGAGCATTCATGTGTACAGGGGAGTCGAGAAGATTACGGGCCAAACAGAGAATTCATGTGTACAGGGGAGTCGAGAAGATTACGGGCCAAACAGAGCACTCATGTACAGGGGAGTCGTGAAGACTATATTGATAATATGAAGTCTTCTCATTTATTTATTTTTTTTAACCTTCCTCCAAAACCTGGTTACATCTTAGAGAGAATTTTAACTACTGTGAACGGTTAAATTGTCATTAGTCCTGATGAAGGGTTGGTGTGATTCCGAAATGCATAGTAAGTTCAATAAATGAATTAATCTCATCCAGGTACTACTGATTGAGTGCGGCGTCTACCAGGGCTGTGGAGTCGGAGTCGTGGAGTCGGAGTCGGAGCTCATTTTGGTGGAGTCGGAGTCGGTATAAAATGCACCGACTCCGACTCCTAAAATATATAATAAATTGGGGACAGTAGTGCAATGCAGAATGTGCTGAATGTTTTACTAAATAATATTTAGTATAATGCTTATATTTAAGTGAAAAAGTTATTGTAGTACAATGTGAACATCAGACCTTTAATTATTTTTATGATACAATAATCAAGATATTTGGATAGAACATAAAATATATTTATTGGATACAACTCTTTAGAACACTAAACTTAAATTGTAAATATGTAATACAATATGTAATAAATATATATAAATAAATATATATATAGTAGGATTTTTGTGTACTCACCGTAAAATCTCTTTCTCTGAGTCTTCATTGGGGGACACAGGACCATGGGTTATGCTGCTGTCACTAGGAGGCTGACACTAAGTAAACATAAAAAAAGTTAGCTCCTCCCCAGCAGCATACACCCCGAGCCGGAGGCGGGCTCAGATCAGTTGGTGCACAAGCAGTAGGAGGAGTACCAGAATCACCATACATAAACACAAGTTGTAATTAAAAACAATGCAGCCGTGCAAACAAGAGGTCTATGAACATAAGACCACTGAAAAAATAGCAGGCAAATGCAATTGAATCAACCAAAAAAAACCAAGCAGGGTGGGTGCTGTGTCCCCCAATGAAGACTCAGAGAAAGAGATTTTACGGTGAGTACACAAAAATCCTACTTTCTCTATCGTTTCATTGGGGGACACAGGACCATGGGACGTCCAAAAGCAGTCCCTGGGTGGGAATACTGAAAAACCCGCAGAGGAAGAAAAACAACAACCTCCCTCGGCGGGCTTGCACTATAATTGAATGCTGCCACCCTATTACAGGTGTGCAACTGCTGCCTGCAAGACCTTTCTCCCAAAAATAGCATCTGCCGATGCTTGGGTGTGAACCTGGTAGAACCTAGTAAAGGTGTGCAGGCTAGACCAGGTGGCGGCCTTGCAGACCTGGTCGGCCGACGCCTGATGCCTAATCGCCCAAGATGCTCCCACTGCGCGGGTAGAGTGCGCCTTTACCCCCCGCGGCGGCGACTTGTCCCGAATCCGATAGGCCTCTGATATGGCGGAACGGATCCATCTGGCAATTGTGGCCTTGGATGCCGATTCACCCTTCTTGGGACCAGAAGGGAAAACAAACAGACCATCTGACTTACGGAACGGCGCGGTTCTGGAGACATAAATTCCAAGTGCCCGCACTAGGTCCAGGGTGTGCAAGGACCTCTCCAAGCTGTGAGAGGGACCAGGACAGAAGGACGGAAGGACGATTTCCTCGTTAAGATGGAACGGGGAGACCACTTTTGGGAGAAAAGCGGGATCTGGCCGGAGAACCGCTTTGTCCTGGTGAAAAATCAAAAAGGGGGAACGACAAGAGAGAGCTGCCAGCTCTGACGTCCTGCGAATAGAAGTGATGGCAACAAGAAACACCACCTTTCAAGACAGGTGAGAAAGGGAAGATTCTCGCAAGGGCTCGAATGGGGAGCCCTGAAGTGACCCTAGGACTAGATTAAGGTCCCACGGTTCTAGAGGCCGGCGGTACGGCGGTGCCAGATGGGCCACTCCCTGGATGAAGGTCTTAACCTGTGAACGAGCGGCCAGTGGCTTCTGAAACAGGATTGATAACGCCGATATCTGGCCTTTTAGTGTTGCGAGCGAGAGACCCGCATCTAGGCCTGACTGCAAGAATGCCAACAGGGAAGGAAGGGAGAAGGTGAGAGGAGAATAAATATTCTGCTCTTCACACCACCTGAAGAAAACCTTCCACGTGCGGTGGTAAATCTTTGATGAAGATGGCTTCCTGGCCCTAATCATTGTCTGAATCACTCTTGAGGAAAAACCAGCCTTAGCTAGAACCCAGGATTCAATGGCCAGGCCGTCAAATTTAGGACCTGTGAGTTCTGATGGAAGAGAGGCCCCTGCTGCAGGAGATCTGGACGGTCTGGAAGGCGCCACGGAGCGTCTGCGAGGAGCTGAGTTAGTTCCGCGAACCATGCTCGCCTGGGCCAGTCCGGAGCCACTAGGATGACCGGTACCCCTTCCGCCTTGATCTTCTTGAGGACCCTCGGAATTAGAGGGAGCGGAGGGAAGATGTACGGGAGACTGAACTGGCTCCATGACAGTGTGAGGGCGTCGACTCCTAAAGCCAAGCGGTCGCAGCACCGCGCTACAAAGTGCGGAACCTGACGGTTGAACCGGGAGGCCATTAGATCCACGTCCGGAACTCCCCATCTGTCGCAAATCTGGTTGAAGACTTCCCGGTTGAGGGACCATTCTCTGGAGGCGAGGCCTTCCCTGCTGAGGAAGTCCGCCGCCCAATTGTCCACGCCTGGGATGTGTACCGCTGAGATAAGGGAGTGATGACACTCGGCCCAGTGCAAGATCTTCTTGACTTCTCGCATCGCCCCGACACTTCTTGTGCCGCCTTGGTGGTTGATGTACGCCACCGCCGTCGCATTGTCCGACTGGATCCTGACCGGGCAACCCTGTACTAGGTGCCGAAACTGCTGCAAGGCTAGCCGGATGGCTCTTATCTCCAAAATGTTGATCTGGAGGCGACTCTCTCTCGGTGACCATCGGCCCTGCGCTGTGTGATGTCGAAACACTGCTCCCCAGCCCTGGAGACTGGCGTCGGTGGTCACTATCTTCCAGTGGAGCGGGAGGAAAGACCTCCCTGATGCGAGGTTGCGCTGATTGAGCCACCAACGGAGGGAGTGGCGGGTCTCCGGCGAAAGATGAAACCTGCGGTCCAGAGAAAAGGGAGATCTGTCCCACTTCTTCAGCAAGGCCAGCTGGAGGGGCCGGAGATGGAACTGTGCAAAGGGTACCGCTTCCATCGCCGCCACCATACGACCGAGGACTCGCATGCCGAACCTGATGGACACTTGGCGCTGACGCCGGAGAGCGCGGAGTCCTCGTTGTAGGGAGGAGATCTTCTCCTGTGTGAGGAAAACTCGCCCTTGGATGGTATCGAATACCATGCCTAAAAAGGTGATCCGACGGGCCGGGATCAGAGAGGACTTCTTCCGATTTATCAGCCACCCTAACCGTGAAAGGGTGTCGATCGTGACCTGAACCCCAAGACGACAGTCCTCGAAGGAAGAGCCCTTTATCAACATATCATCCAAGTACGGGATGACCATGACACCCCTGGCATGCAGGACGGACATGGCAGCAGCCATGATCTTCGTAAAGACCCTGGGTGCGGATGCGAGGCCGAAGGGAAGAGCCGTGAACTGGAAGTGATCTTCCGCTATCGCAAAACGGAGGAACTGTTGGTGAGAGGTGGCTATCGGGACGTGAAGATAGGCGTCTTGAATATCCAGCGATGCCAGGAATTCGCCTACCTCCATGGACGCGATGACTGACCGGAGTGACTCCATTCGAAACGGCCGAGGTCTCACCGACCTGTTCAGAAGCTTTAGGTCGAGGACGGGACGGACAGAGCCGTCCTTTTTGGGGACCACGAAAAGGTTGGAATAGAACCCCTTGAAACGCTCTGCGGGAGGGACTGGCACCACGACTCCGGTTCGGAGGAGGGAGTCTATGGAGTGAAAGAACGCGCGAGCCCGCGCGGTAGACTCGGGAGGGCGAGATAGGAAAAAACGTCTCGGTGGCTTTGCCTCGAATTCTATTTTGTAGCCTGATGTGATGATCTCTCTGACCCAGGCATCGGCGGTCAGGGGGATCCACACATGATGAAAACGAGACAGACGCCCTCCCACAAGTCTGGCGCTGTTGCGCGCCGACCGCGAGTCACTTGGAGGAACGACGGCGGTAACCAGAAGAGGATCTCGTGGACTGGCGGGGGCGTGAACGCCAGGCGGGATTGGTCTTGAATGACTGTGTCCTCCTGTCTCTCGGAGGAGAGCGGCTTTTCCGCGGCTGGGGATTGGAGCCGAAGCTGCGAAAGGGCCGGAAACGAGCGGTGGGGCGCCGATTCTGGAAGCGCTTGGGGCGCAATTGGGGGAGAGATGTACTCTTTCCTCCCGTTGCATCGGAGATCAGCTGGTCCAGCCTATCTCCGAAGAGACGCTCCCCTAGGAAGGGAAGGGAAGTTATGACTTCTTAGAGGCCGCATCCGCGTTCCAGGACCGGAGCCAAAGGGCTCGGCGGATGGCTACATTGTTGCTGGCGGCCTGGGTCGCGCAGCTTGCAGACGCCAGGGCTGCGTTGAGCAAGTACTCACCCGCGAGGGAAATCTGCGAGGCGATGGGAACCAGGTCCGGATTGGCAGGAATGGCGCGTAGACCGCAGCGTAGCGTGTCCGCCCAGGACATCAGGGCTTTCGCGACCCACACCGAGGCGAAGGCCGGAGAGAGGGATGAGCCCGCTGCCTCGAAGGCGGAACGGGCCAACCTGTCAATAGTACGGTCCGTAGGGTCTTTGAGAGACGTACCGTTAGTGAGTGGAAGGACTGTGTGAGAAGACAGGCGGGAGATTGGGGGGGTCGACCACAGGGGAACCTGCCCAATCCTTTCGAAGACCCTCGGGAAAGGGATAATGCAAATCGATGGACTTACCGCTGGTGAATACCCTGTCCGGCTGTTGCCTGTGGCTGCGCAGTAACTCAGCGAATTCTGGATGTCCGCTGAATGTGTTCTGGGCCCGCTTCACCCGCTTAAAGGAGATCTGGGTGCTCTGGGAGGAGACTGGGTCCACCTGTACCTTCAAGGTCTGGTTTACTGCTTCTATCAGGCTATTTACCATGCGCCGAATATCGGCCGCCTGCTCTGAGTCCTGCAGGGGTACCGCATCGGAATCATCCTCGGAGCAGTCAGAAGCCTCCCTGGAGGACTGACGGTCTGGACCTGGGGATGAAGGTGACACCTGGGAAGAGTCTGAGGACGAGACCTGGCGGGTCCGTTTCTGAGCAGCAGAGGAGGACCCTGCAACGGGGCTCACCTGCTCCGGGGGCAATTGCGCCGGGTCTGCGGGAATCTGGGCGAGCGTCGGCAGCAGGCGTAGAGCTTGCGCGATGGTCCGAGAAGCATCAGAGAGGGAATCTACGGACTGGGACAGGGACGCTAGCCAGTCGGGGGGTGGCGGGACGCAGGGCCCTGCAGCATATGGCGCTGTGGCGTCTGCGGTATCAGAAACGTCGGCCGCGGAGTTCTGCGGAGGCTGCGCGTCTGTAGAACAGACGGAGCATAGTGGGGCGTCCTGACCCTGGGAAAATTTGGAGCTGCAGGAGGAGCATGCAAAAAAATAGTGCAAAGGGGGCCTGCTTGGATTGAGTGGGCTTAGCCTTAGGCATAGTGCAAACAGGTACTCTCCCTGGTGGCTGCTAGGAAGGAGACAGGAGAGGGTTAACTCGTCCCTAAACTCAGAGAATGCTACCTAGTGAGGGCTACTCCTTAGGAGCAGAGCTTACCCAGGTCCTGCGTGCTGCCCACCAGATCCAGAAGTGGAGTCCAGGAATGAGCTGTCCAGCAAAAATCAGAACGCCGGCGCGCTGCAGCCTCAGGGGACCAGAGGCAGGCTAAAATGGCGAGGGGACGCTGGAGGAGGCTGGGGGAGGAGCAGGATTCCGGCGCGAAAAAACTGGAGGATTCACAGTCCCCACCATCAGCCAGGAGGCAGAGCAGTGGGAGGATACAGAGGGAGACGACCGGCAGCCAATAGCGTCGCAGCGGGGGCGTGGCTAGGACGCAGGAGCGACTAGGCCGAGACCGGGGACTAAATTTATGGAGAGGGCCGGGGGAAAGAGCAGGGAAGTCGGTCCTACCTGCAAACTGTGGCGCCGGCTCAGCGATGGATGCGGTGCAGGCAGGGCTCCCTGGCCCTGCCTGTGAACAGCGCTGCTCGTCCAGGAAGCTCCGGGGGAGAGCGTGCTGAAGGCAGGGTAGTGGACATCATGATGGGGGTAGACAACCCCCTATCACACACGCTGCTGGAGGATCCATCCCTGCTGTACTCCCCTGTACGCCCTTTGGGGTGATACCGCAGGGCGAATCAGGGGTGCCCACAAAACAACCTGCCCACACGCGCACCCCCGGGAGTGGTACCACGGGGACGGGCGGGGGAGAGGGCCCCGAAGTCTCAAGCCCCTGCGACCCTGGGGAGCGGTACCCACGGGGCTGCGGAGAATGAGTGAAGCGAATACCTGCAGAGAAGAAGACGACAGGTATGAGAGTGATGAGCGGCGCCGAAATAAAATAAAAAAGCGCAAAAACATACATGGCTGAGGGGGGCCGAGACGGCCCACATCAGCCTCCTACGACACTAAGCTAAAACTGAGCCCGCCTCCGGCTCGGGGTGTATACTGCTGGGGAGGAGCTAACTTTTTTTATGTTTACTTAGTGTCAGCCTCCTAGTGACAGCAGCATAACCCATGGTCCTGTGTCCCCCAATGAAACGATAGAGAAATATATATATACACACATACAAACAAGATATATATGTAATCTACTGTATATTACATATTGTATTACATATTTACAATTTATTAGTTTTTTGTGTTCTAAAGTTGTATCCAATAAAATATATTTTATGTTCTATCCAAATATCTTGATTATTGTATCATAAAAAATGATTAAATGTCTGATGTTCACATACACATGTTCATGTACTACAATAAATTTTTCACCTAACTATAAGCAATATATGTAGGAGTCGGAGCCGGTGCAAGAGAAATTGAGGAGTCTGAGTCGAAGGTTTGGCTTACCGACTCCACAGCCCTGGCATCTACTGCACTTATTTTTCACATGTTCTTTACGATTTGAAGTAGTCATCAGGTCTCTGTCTGACATATTCAATTCACTAAAGAACCTGGAGATTGCTGCTCTTGAGGCACAAAATGCAACGTCTCTCAATGGGTCAGATTTAACCTGGACAACACAAAGTCATTGCCCCCATTCATTAACGCAGATATCAGTTAGTAGTTTTCTCAGGACAAAGAGTGAGCCATAGATATGGACATCATTCAATTTAATGAACTTACGTGTCTCACAAGACACTTACCTATCAAACGGTAGTTCTTGAGCGATCAGGTGCAACTTCTGAATGATATCAGCAGCCTCCTTTATCTGTAAAGATACACAGATTGGTATGAAATCCCCACAATCTAAGGAGTAGTTCTCACATAGCGAGATCACTGCTGAGTCACGGTTTTTGTGACGCAGCAGTGACCTCATTAGCGATCTCGCTGTGTGTGACACTGAGCAGCGATCTGGCCCCTGCTGTGAAATCGCTGATCGTTACACACAGTGCTGGTTCATTTTTTGGACGTTGCTCTCCCGCTGTGAAGCGCACATCGCTGTGTGTGACAGCGAGAGAGCAACGATCTGAATGTGCAGGGAGCAGGAGCCGGCGTCTGGCAGCCTGCGGTAAGCTGTAACCAAGGTAAATATCGGGTAACCAAGCGAAGCGCTGTGCTTGGTTACCCGATATTTACCTTGGTTACTAGCGTTTGCCGCTCTCAGGCTGCCAGTGGTGTCTCCCTGCTCCCTGCACACGTAGCCAGAGTACACATCGGGTAAATAAGCAAAGCGGTTTGCTTATTAACCATCATGCTACTCTGGCTAAGAGTGCAGGGAGCCAGCGCTAAGCGGTGTGCACTGGTAACCAAGGTAAATATCGGGTAACCAAGTGCTTGGTTACCCGATATTTACCTTAGTTACCAAGCGCAGCATCGCTTACACGCGTCGCTGGTGGCTGGGGGCTGGTCACTGGTCGCTGTTGAGATCTGCCTGAATGACAGATCACCAGTGACCATGTAGCGACGCACCAGCGATCCTGACCAGGTCAGATCGCTGGTGGGATCGCTGGAGCGTCGCTAAAGTGTGACGGTACCCTAAGTAAAACCTGCACGCAATAGATGGGATGCCGTAGCTGGACTTAGAGGGGTTTTCTGCCCCTTTAACTTTACATATGGCCCCCAGTGTGGTAGAAGAATAGCAAATACTCACCTATCAATCCCCTGCCGTTCCTTCCCCCACACTTGCCTCCAATTCTCTTTCGGCATGGTTGGAGCTTGATCGCTGCAGCCAATCTCTCCGACCATTAAACGGTTGCAGCGATCATGTGCTGACCATGCTGGAAGACAAGAAGAAAAAACCTGGGAGGGAAACATAGGCAGTGGGACAGAGAGGAGTATACACTATTTTTTTTTTTTTTTTACACCATATGTAAAGTTAAAGCACCACTCCAGCATTTTGGTTTTATTTTCAGCGCTACAGTGGCGCTTTAAATCCCCTGCCCTTGTCATATACACTCCCCTTCCAGTGGCTTCATCCTTTTTCGGCGTCATCTTGTCCCGTAACTTCTGACTGGCCAGAAGTCAAACGTTCCGTCAAAAGCTCCCAATACAAATCTATGAGAGCCAGAAGGAGGCTCCTATAGACTTGTATTGATTTGTGACCACTGGCGCGTTCCATGACACATTGGAGCTTCCAGCAGGTCACAAATCACAGTAGTCCAACCAGAATGACGCTGGAAACAGATGAAGACGGTGACCGGTGAGAATAAAACTTGGGGCAGGGGACTTAGGTTTAACGCACTACTCCAGTGCTAAAATGTAAAAAAAAAAAAAAAAAAAACCCCAAAATGCTGAAGTGATTTTTTTAAAGAAAGGGATGGAAAAACTTTTTAATACTCAGACCTGTCCTATTGAATGTGCGGGACCTCTAAGTGATCTTCCCGTTACTCCAATAATGATGTAGCTCCATGAAGTTACATCAGTACCGGAGCGATGGAAGAGCCAGAGGACCCGAATAAACCAGCATGTGGCACATATGGGGGCTCATCCAATAATTTTATATGATTAAAAGGGTTGTCCGGAGGTGACCATTGCCAAGACGTGAGAGGCAATGGACAACCCTTATGGTAGACCCTTCCAATGATTTCCTTTTAACAGGAGCTGTTCCATAAGGACAATTCTTCCCCATGTGCTTTGTCAGGGCATGTGATACAGAGGACGTACTTTGCTTGAGATCTTCTTTTACAAGCCAGAATGGACTGTAATAAATGGGGGATAAGGAGCTAACCTGATGGACCTTATTCCCCCTGCATTAAATGGCGGCTACATCATGATACCTTTTCCTTACAGAGATATACAGTGGAACCTTGGTTAATGAGAACAATCCGTTCTGGGACTGTGCTTGTTAACCAAGTTACTCGTTCAGCAAAGCAAAATTTCCCATAGGAAATCATTGCAATGCTGACAATTTGTTCCACAACTAGTTAAATGTCCCATCCTGGTCCCCTGTTGTGCCATTCCACACACGTACAAACACACACAAACACACATGCACACGCACACATTATGCTTACCTTACCTTCCGTTCCATCGCCAGTCTCCTGGGACTTGCTGTTCTCCGGTACGGGATGTGTATAGGGTAACCATCACGACGAGGGAGGAAGTTCCGCACCCAGAGCGCTGACGTCAAAGGCAGGAGCCGCTTGCCTCTGATTGGTCAGCACGCTGCCTTTCAGTAGCGGCTGACAGGGGAAGTTCCTGCCTCGCCGCGATGCTTGCGGATACACATCCTGGAGCGGCGAACTACAGGACCCAGGAGGCCGGCGATGGAACGGAAGGTACACACATTATGCTCACCTTACCTTCCGTTCCATCGCCGGCCTCTTGGGTCTTGTAGTTCGCCGTGAGGATTCCTCCCTCGTCGCGATGTACCTGCGAACTACAAGAACCATGAGCCCGGCGGTGGAACGGAAGGTAAGGTGAGCAGAATACTGTATGTGTGTGTGTGTGCACGTGTTTGTGTGTGTTTGTGCGTGCTTGTGTGGACTGCAAGTGCGGGTCAGAGCGCGGTGGATGTACGGAACCGGAAGTGTGTGCGGTGAGGATTTTGCTCGTACAGCAAAGCTTTTTCGTAAACAGAGCTACAAATTTACAGAAAGCTTTGCTTGTTAAGAGAAGAAGGGAATTTTGTTTACTTACCGTAAATTCCTTTTCTTCTAGCTCCAATTGGGAGACCCAGACAATTGGGTGTATAGCTACTGCCTCCGGAGGCCACACAAAGCATTACACTTAAAAGTGTAAGGCCCCTCCCCTTCTGCCTATACACCCCCCGTGGGATCACGGGCTCCTCAGTTTTAGTGCCAAAGCAAGAAGGAGGAAAGCCAATAACTGGTTTAAGAACAAATTCAATCCGAAGGAACATCGGAGAACCGAAACCATTCAACATGAACAACATGTGTACCCGAAAAAAACAAAAATCCCTAAGCAAACAGGGCGGGTGCTGGGTCTCCCAATTGGAGCTAGAAGAAAAGGAATTTACGGTAAGTAAACAAAGAAGGGAATTTTGTTACTTACCGTAAATTCCTTTTCTTCTAGCTCCTATTGGGAGACCCAGACGATTGGGTGTATAGCACTGCCTCCGGAGGCCACACAAAGCATTACACTAAAAAGTGTAAGGCCCCTCCCCTTCTGGCTATACACCCCCAGTGGGATCACTGGCTCACCAGTTTTAGTGCAAAAGCAAGAAGGAGGAAAGCCAATAACTGGTTTAAACAAATTCACTCCGAAGTAACGTCGGAGAACTGAAAACCGTTCAACATGAACAACATGTGTACCCGAAAAACAACCAAAAATCCCGAAGGACAACAGGGCGGGTGCTGGGTCTCCCAATAGGAGCTAGAAGAAAAGGAATTTACGGTAAGTAACAAAATTCCCTTCTTCGGCGCTCCATTGGGAGACCCAGACGATTGGGACGTCCAAAAGCTGTCCCTGGGTGGGTAAAGAAATACCTCATGTTAGAGCTGCAAAGACAGCCCTCCCCTACGGGGAGGCAACTGCCGCCTGCAGGACTCTTCTACCTAGGCTGGCGTCCGCCGAAGCATAGGTATGCACCTGATAATGTTTGGTGAAAGTGTGCAGACTCGACCAGGTAGCTGCCTGGCACACCTGTTGAGCCGTAGCCTGGTGTCGTAATGCCCAGGACGCACCCACGGCTCTGGTAGAATGGGCCTTCAGCCCTGATGGAACCGGAAGCCCAGCAGAACGGTAGGCTTCAAGAATTGGTTCTTTGATCCATCGAGCCAGGGTGGCCTTGGAAGCCTGCGACCCTTTGCGCTTACCAGCGACAAGGACAAAGAGTGCATCCGAGCGGCGCAGGGGCGCCGTGCGGGAAATGTAGATTCTGAGTGCTCTCACCAGATCCAACAAATGCAGATCCTTTTCATACCGATGAACTGCATGCGGATAAAAAGAAGGCAAGGAAATATCCTGATTAAGATGAAAAGAGGATACCACCTTAGGGAGAAACTCCTGAATGGGGCGCAGCACAACCTTGTCCTGGTGGAAAACCAGGAAAGGAGCTTTGCATGACAGCGCTGCTAGTGCAGACACTCTCCGAAGAGACGTGACCGCTACCAGAAAGGCCACTTTCTGTGAGAGTCGAGAAAGTGACACATCCCTCAGAGGCTCGAAAGGCGGCTTCTGGAGAGCAACGAGGACCTTGTTTAGATCCCACGGATCTAACGGCCGCCTGTACGGAGGTACGATATGACATACCCCCTGCAGGAACGTGCGTACCTGAGAAAGTCGTGCTAGACGCTTCTGAAAAAACACGGATAGTGCCGAGACTTGCCCTTTAAGGGAGCCGAGCGACAAGCCCTTTTCCAACCCAGATTGCAGGAAGGAAAGGAAAACAGGTAACGCGAATGGCCAGGGGGATACTCCTTGTGCAGAGCACCAGGATAAGAAAATCTTCCACGTTCTGTGGTAGATCTTAGCAGAAGTGGACTTCCTAGCCTGTCTCATGGTGGCCACGATTCCTTGGGATAATCCTGAAGACGCTAGGATCCAGGACTCAATGGCCACACAGTCAGGTTCAGGGCCGCAGAATTCCGATGGAAAAACGGCCCTTGGGACAGTAAGTCTGGACGGTCTGGAAGTGCCCACGGTTGGCCGACCGTGAGATGCCACAGATCCGGGTACCACGACCTCCTCGGCCAGTCTGGTGCGACGAGTATGACGCGGCCGCAATCGGATCTGATCTTGCGTAACACTCTGGGCAAGAGTGCCAGAGGTGGAAACACATAAGGGAGCCGGAACTGCGACCAATCTTGCACTAAGGCGTCTGCCGCCAGAGCTCTGTGATCGCGGGACCGCGCTATGAAGGTCGGGACCTTGTTGTTGTGCCGCGACGCCATTAGGTCGACGTCCGGCACCCCCCAGCGGCGGCAGATTTCCTGAAACACGTCTGGGTGAAGGGACCATTCCCCTGCGTCCATGCCCTGGCGACTGAGGAAGTCTGCTTCCCAGTTTTCTACGCCCGGGATGTGAACTGCTGATATGGTGGATGCTCTTTCCTCCACCCACATCAGAATCCTCCTGACCTCCTGGAAGGCTTGTGGACTGCGTGTCCCTCCTTGGTGGTTGATGTATGCCACCGCTGTGGAGTTGTCCGACTGAATTCGGATCTGCTGTCCTTCCAGCCACTGCTGGAAGGCTAATAGGGCAAGATACACTGCCCTGATTTCCAGAACATTGATCTGAAGCGTGGACTCCTGCTGAGTCCACGTCCCTTGAGCCCTGTGGTGGAGAAAAACTGCTCCCCACCCTGACAGACTCGCGTCTGTCGTGACCACTGCCCAGGATGGGGGCAGGAATGATCTTCCCTGTGATAATGAGGTGGGAAGAAGCCACCATTGCAGAGAGTCCTTGGCCGTCTGAGAAAGGGAGACTTTCCTGTCTAGGGAAGTTGTCTTCCCGTCCCATTGGCGGAGAATGTCCCATTGAAGTGGGCGCAGATGAAACTGCGCGAACGGGACTGCCTCCATTGCTGCCACCATCTTCCCTAGGAAGTGCATGAGGCGCCTTAAGGGGTGCGACTGACCCTGAAGGAGAGACTGCACCCCTGTCTGTAGTGACCGCTGCTTGTCCAGCGGAAGCTTCACTATCGCTGAGAGAGTATGAAACTCCATGCCAAGATACGTTAGTGATTGAGTCGGTGCCAGGTTGGACTTTGAAAAGTTGATGATCCACCCGAAAGTCTGGAGAGTCTCCAGCGCAACATTCAGGCTGTGTTGGCATGCCTCTTGAGAGGGTGCTTTGACAAGTAGATCGTCTAAGTAAGGGATCACCGAATGTCCCTGAGAATGCAAGACTGCTACCACTGCCGCCATGACCTTGGTGAAAACCCGTGGGGCTGTCGCCAGACCAAATGGCAGAGCTACGAACTGGAGATGGTCGTCTCCTATTACAAAACGTAGAAAACGTTGGTGCTCTGTAGCAATCGGCACGTGGAGATAAGCATCCTTGATGTCTATTGATGCAAGGAAATCTCCTTGAGACATTAAGGCAATGACGGAGCGGAGGGATTCCATCTGGAACCGCCTGGCGTTCACATGCTTGTTGAGCAGTTTTAGGTCCAGAACAGGACGGAAGGAGCCGTCCTTTTTTGGCACCACAAAGAGATTGGAGTAAAAACCTTGCCCTTGTTCCTGCAGAGGAACAGGGATCACCACTCCTTCTGCTTTTAGTGAGCACACCGCCTGCAGAAGGGCATCTGCTCGGTCGGGATGTGGGGAGGTTCTGAAGAACCGAGGCGGAGGACGAGAACTGAATTCTATCCTGTACCCGTGAGACAAAATGTCTGTTACCCACCGGTCTTTGACCTGTGGCAGCCAAATGTCGCAAAAGCGGGAGAGCCTGCCACCGACCGAGGATGCGGAGGGATGAGGCCGAAAGTCATGAGGCAGCCGCCTTGGAAGCGGTTCCTCCGGTTGCTTTCTTGGGGCGTGAATGAGCCCTCCAGGAATCTGAGCTCCTTTGCTCCTTCTGAGTCCCTTTGGACGAGGAGAATTGGGTCTTGCCGGAGCCTCGAAAGGACCGAAACCTCGACTGCCACTTCCTCTGTTGAGGTTTGGTTGATCTGGGCTGGGGTAAGGAGGAGTCCTTACCCTTGGATTGCTTAATGATTTCAGCCAATTGTTCACCAGTCTATCTACAGATAGTGGCAAGCTGGTTAAACATTTTTTGGAAGCAGAATCCGCTTTCCATTCCTTTAACCACAAGGCTCTGCGCAAGACAACAGAGTTGGCAGACGCAATTGAGGTACGGCTTGTAGAGTCCAGGACAGCGTTGATAGCGTAAGTCGCAAACGCAGACATTTGCGAGGTTAGGGACGCTACTCGCGGCACTGCTGGACATATGATAGAGTCCACCTGTGCCAGGCCAGCTGAAATAGCTTGGAGTGCCCACACGGCCGCGAATGCTGGAGCAAACGACGTGCCGATAGCTTCATAGACAGACTTTAACCAAAGGTCCATCTGTCTGTCATTGGCATCTTTAAGTGAAGCCCCATCCTCCACTGCAACTATAGATCTAGCTGCAAGCCTGGAGATTGGGGGGTCCACCTTTGGACACTGGGTCCAGCGTTTGACCACGTCAGGGGGAAAGGGATAACGTGTATCCTTAAGACGTTTGGAGAAACGCTTATCTGGATAAGCATGGTGTTTCTGGACTGCTTCTCTGAAGTCAGCGTGATCCAGAAAAGTACTCAGTTTAGGCTTGGGATACCTGAAATGGAACTTCTCCTGCTGTGCAGCTGCCTCCTCTGCAGAAGGGGCAGGGGGAGAAATTTCCAATAGACTATTGATGGCCCCTATAAGGTCATTTACCATGGCGTCACCATCAGGAGTATCCAGATTGAGAGCGGTTTCAGGATTAGACTCCTGATCCCCCTCCTCTGTCTCATCATGTAGAGACTCTTCTCGCTGAGACCCTGATCCACGTGATGACGTGGAGGGTCTCTCCCAGCGAGCACGCTTAGGCTGCCTGGGACTGTCATCTGAATCAGAGCCGTCAGGCTGAGATGCCTGGGACCCCCTTGAAGCACGGATTAACTCCAACTGAGGGGGACCGGGGAACATTGCCGCAGCAGTGTCCATGGACTGAGTAACTGGCCTGGCCTGCAAGGTCTCTAGGATTTTTGTCATAGTGACAGACATCCTGTCAGCAAAAACTGCAAACTCTGTCCCCGTCACCGGGACAGGGTTCACCGGCGGCTCTGCCTGGGCCACTACCACCATAGACTCCGGCTGACGAAGTGGCACAGGGACCGAACATTGCACACAATGGGGGTCATTGTAACCTGCCGGTAGATCAGCCCCACAAGCGGCACAAGCAGCGCTCACAGCCTGTGTCTTGGCACCCTTGCGTTTTGCAGATGACATGTTGTCGTCTCCTCAGAGCAATTGGGGTATACAGCCAAGAAGCGACCTTACAGTGCAACTATATATATATATATGGTACAGAGAAAAAAGTACACAAATATAACACTGTGGCACAAGTGGGGCCAGCACTTAAGTGCTGCTTACCGCCCGCTTAACGCGGGTGTGTGGTCGCCAGAAATCCCTTGTCTGGGTCTCCCAGAGCCTGTGTCCGTTCTCCAGCCAGACTGCATGTGGTGAATGGCTGCCGGCGTCCTGTGGAGAGGGGCGGGCCCTGGGCGTGTGCAGACAAAAAGCGGGAAACCTGCGTCCCACTGTGCTCAGTGAGAGGGCTGGAGCATGTAAATAAGGCTCCAGCCCTCGTCGCTGCTTAATCGTACAGCGTCTCTCCCTTGCCCTGATTGACAGGGTGGGGGCGGGAACGAAGCGGAGCTAGGCCGCAGAAGCCGGGGACTAAATTTATAAGCGACGCCGTCGTAAAAGCACGGTCGTCGCTAAGTCCCCGGCGCACTACAAGTCGCAACTGCGCCGCCGCTCTGGGAGCGGCCGGCGCGGCAGTCCCCAACACATAAAGTCACTCAGAAAAACTGTAGTGACTGTAACCCCAGCGCGCAGCGCTACTGTCCCCGGCGCACTAGCACACCCAGCAAGTCTGGAGTGTGCGCGGCCTGTACATACGGGGACACAGAGTACCTTAATGTCGCAGGGCCTTGTCCCTGAATGGTACCCAGCTCCGTATCCAGCAGGTTCCATGGGTCTGTGGATGGAGCCCGGCCTCAGGGCTTGGGGGCCGGTAAGATCCCACTTCCTCAGAGCCCCTTAGGGGGATGGGGAAGGAAAGAAGGGAATTTTGTTTACTTACCGTAAATTCCTTTTCTTCTAGCTCCAATTGGGAGACCCAGACAATTGGGTGTATAGCTATTGCCTCCGGAGGCCACACAAAGTATTACACTTAAAAGTGTAAGGCCCCTCCCCTTCTGGCTATACACCCCCAGTGGGATCACTGGCTCACCAGTTTTAGTGCCAAAGCAAGAAGGAGGAAAGCCAATAACTGGTTTAAAGACCAATTCAATCCGAGGAAACATCGGAGAACTGAACCATACCACATGAACAACATGTGTACCCGAAAAAACAGAAAAACCCCGAGAAAACAGGGCGGGTGCTGGGTCTCCCAATTGGAGCTAGAAGAAAAGGAATTTACGGTAAGTAAACAAAATTCCCTTCTTCTTTTTCGCTCTTAATTGGGAGACCCAGACAATTGGGACGTCCAAAAGCAGTCCCTGGGTGGGTAAAAGAATACCTCGTGATAGGGCCGTCAAACAGCCCTTTCCTACAGGTGGGCAATCGCCGCCTGAAGGACTTATCTACCTAGGCTGGCGGCTGCCGAAGCGTAGGTATGCACCTGAAAATGCTTGGTAAAAGTATGCAGACTCAATCAGGTAGGTGCCTGACACACCTGCTGAGCCGTAGCCTGGTGCCGTAATGCCCAGGATGCACCCACGGCTCTGGTAGAAAGGGCCTTCAGCCTTGAGAGAACCAGAAGCCAGTAGAACTGTAGGTTTCAAGAATTGGTTCCTCGATCCCCCGAGCCAGGGTGGATTCAGAAGCTTGCGACTGTTTACGCCGACCAGCGACAAGGACAAAGAGTGCATCCGGGTGGCGCAGGAGCGCCATGCGGGAAGTAGAACCTGAGTGCTCTCACCAGAACCAACAGATGCAAATCCTTCTGAAATTGATGGACTGGACGAGGACACAAAGAAGGTGAGGTGATATCCTGATTGATATGAAAGTGGGATACCACCTTAGGGAGAAATTCCGGAATCGGACGCAGAACTACCCTGTCCTGGTGAAGGACCAGGAAGGGAGATTTGTATGAGAGCGTTGCTAGCTCGGAAACTCTCCTAAGAGACGAGACCGTTACTAGAAGGCCACTTCCCGAGAAAAGCGGGAAGGGAGACCTCTTTCAAAGGCTCGAAAGGCGGCATCTGGAGAGCAATTAGAACCTTGTTCAGATCCCAGGGCTCTAACGGCCGCCTGTACGGAGTGCTGAGAAGACAAACTCCCCGTAGGAACGTGCGTACCTGAGGAAGTCGTTTCTGAAAAAATACAGATAGCGCTGAGACTTGTCCCTAAAGGGAACTGAGCGACAACCCTTTTTCCAACCTAGATTGCAGGAAGGAAGGAAACATAGACGATGCAACCGGCCAGGGAGAAACACCCTGCGCCGAGCACCGAGATAAGAATATCTTCCACGTCCTGTGGTCAATCTTGGCGGACGTTGGTATGCTAGCCTGTCTCATGGTGGCAACCACGTCCTGAGGTAATCCTGACGACACTAGGTTCCAGGACTCAAAGCCACACCATCAGGTTGAGGGCCGTAGAATTCAAATGGAAGAATGGCCCTTGAGACAGCCAGTCTGATTGGTCTGGTAGTGCCCCCGGTTAGCCTACCGTGAGGCACCACAGAACCGGGAACCACAACATCCTCGGCCAATCTGTAGCGACGAGGATGGCGCGGCCGCAGTCGGTCCTGATCTAACGCAGCACTCTGGGCAACAATGCCAGAGGTGGCACATAAGGTAGCTGGAACTGCGACCAATGCTGAACTAAGGCGTCTGCCGCCAGAGCTCGATGATTGTGAAACCGTGCCATGAAGCTGGCACATTGTTGTTGTGCCGTGACGCCATTAGATCGACGTCCGGCCTCTGTCAGCGGCGCCAGATCTCCTGAAACCCGTCCGGGTGAAGAGACCATACCCTTTCGGCCACACCCCGGCGACTTAGGAAGTCAGCTTCCTAGTTTTCCACGCCTGGGATGTGAACTGTGGATATGGTGGATGCCGTGTCTTCCACCCACATCAGAACCTGCCGGACTTCCTGGAAGGCTTGCCGGTTGCGCGTTCTTCCTTGGTGGTTGATGTATGCCACCGCTGTGGAGTTGTCCGACTGAAGTCGGATTTGCTTGCTTTCCAGCTGCTGTTGGAAGGTTTGTAGGGCAAGATACACTGCTCTGTGTTCAAGAACATTGATCTGAAGGGTGGACTCTTGCTGAGTCCACGTACCCTGAGCGCTGTGGTGGAGAAAAACTGCTCCCCACCCTGATAGACTCACGTCTGTCGTAACTATCGCCCAGGATGGGGATAGGAAGGACCTTCTTTCTGACCATGAGGTGGGAAGAAGCCACCACCGTAGAGATTCCTTGGCCGCCTGAGAAAGAAAGACGACTGTTGAGGGAGGTCGACTCCCCGTCCCATTGGCGGAGAATGTCACATTGTAGTGGACGCAGATGAAACTGCGCGAAAAGAACTGCCTCCATTGCTACCATCTTACGTAGGAAATGCATGAGGCGTCTTAATGTGTGCGACTGGTTCTTAAAGAAGAGATTGCAGCCCGTAGTGAATGCTGTTTGTCTAGCGGAAGCTTCACTATCGCTGAGAGAGTATGAAACTCCATGCCTAGATATGTTAGCGATAGGGTCGGGGTCGGATCTGACTTTAAAAAGTTGATGATCCACCCAAAACTCTAGAGAGTCTCCAGCGCAACGTTCGGGCAGTGTCGGCATGTTTCCTAAGAGAGTGCCTTGACAAGTAGATCGTCTAAATATGGGATCACAGAGTGACCCTGAGAGTGCAGGACTGTGACTACTGCTGCCCTGACCTTGGCGAAGACCAGTGGGACTGTCGCTAGCCGGAAGGTAGAGCTACGAACAGAAGGTGTTCGTCTCCTATAACGAAGCGTAGAAACGCTAGTGCTCTGGATCAATCGGCACGTGTGGATAAGCATCCTTGATGCCTAATGATGCTAGGAAATCTCCTTGGGACATTGAGGCGATGACATGGCGGAGGGATTCCATCCGGAACCGCCTGGTGTCCACGAGCTTGCTGAGCAGTTTTAGATCCAGAACGGGACGGAACGGCCCGTTCTTATAGGCACCGCAAATAATTTGGGGTAAAAACCGTGACCTTGTTCCTGAAGAGGAACGGGGGTCATCACTCTTTCTGCCTATAGAGTGCACCCTGTTTGCAGAAGAGCAGCGGCTCGGCCGGGAGGTGGAGAAGTTCTGAAGAATCGAGTTGGAGGACGAGAAGTGAGCTCTATCCTGTACCCGTGAGACAGAATGTCTCACACCCAACGGTCATTGACCTATGGCAGCTAAATATCGCCAAGGCGGGAGAGCCTGCTACCGACCGAGGATGCGGAGAGAGGAGGCCGCAAGTCATGAGGAAGCCGCCTTGGAAGCGGGTTTTCAGACTGTCTCTTTTTTGGGCGTGACTGAGCCCGCCAAGAATCTGAGCTCCTCTGATCCTTTTGAGTCCACATTGGACGAGGAAAAATGGGACCTGCCCGAGCCTCGAAAAGACCGAAACCCCGACTGCCTCCTGCTCTGTTGGGGTTTGTTGTGTCCGGGCTGAGGAAAGGATGAATCCTTACCCCTGGACTGTTTAATGGTTACAGCCAAACGCTCACCAAACAGTCGGTCAGCAGAAAAAGGCAACTGGTTAAGCACCCTTTTTTGGAAGCAGAATCTGCCTTCCATTCACTTAACGAGCAGACCAGGCTCTGCTTAAAAACACGGAGTAGCGGAGGCTACTGCCGCACGGTTCGCAGAGTCTAGGGCAACCTGAATCGCGTAAGAAACAAATGCAGACATTTGAGAGGTTAAGGATGCCACCTGCGGCACAGATGTACGTGTAACCGTGTCAATCTGTGTAAGACAAGCTGAAATAGCTTGGAGTGCCCCAAGGGTGAGAATGCTGGAGCCAACGGTGCGCCGACAGCCTCATAGATGGATTTAGACCAGAGATCCATCTGTCTGTCAGTGGCATCTTTAAGTGCAGCTCCATCTCCCACTGCAACTATGGATCTAGCTACAAGCCTGGAGATTGGAGGATGCCGCTTGGGACACTGGGTCCAGTCCTTGACCACGTCAGGGGGCAGGGATAACGTGTATCCTAAGCCGTTTGGAGAAGCGCATATCTGGATAAGTGTGGTGTTCCTGGACTGCCTCTCTGAAGGCAGAGTGGTCCAGAAAAATACGTGAAGCTGACTCCTCCACTGGAGGAGCTGGGTGAGAAATAACCAACATTCTATTGATGAACGCTATAAGATTATTCACTATGGCGTCACCATTAGGTGTATCCAGATTGAGAGCGGTCTCAGGATCAGAATCCTGAGCCGCTACTTCCGCCTCATTACACAGAGAGTCCTTCTGCTAGGACCCTGATGAAACCGAGGGCTGCTCATAGTGAGGCCGCTTAGGCTGTCTGGGACTGACGTCTGTGCAGAGCCGTGACTCTGGGATGCGTGTGACATTCCCGGAGCTGTTAGTTGTTCACACTGAGGGGGGCCATGGATCAATGATTCAACAGTGCCCATGTTGTGAGAGACATGTCCGGACTGCTAGGCTTCTAGTATCATAGCCATAGTCTCAGAAAATCTGTCAGTAAATACTGCAGACACCGTCCTCATCCTCTGGCCATTAGCAGAGACTCCGGCTGAGTTGATACAATGGGGGTCTATGTAACCTGCCGGCCGTATAGCCGTACATTCTGTACCGGCTGCATAGAAAAACATGTGGTTCTGCACCTTTGTTTTACACAGAGAATATGCTGATAACTCCTCCGCACAATCCAGGAGGGTATATACAACGTGCGACCAAACAGTGCAATGTATATAGTACAAGCATATCTATAAGTGCACTTCTGCACTAGTGGGGTTAGCACCACAGGTGCTGCTTAACGCCTGTTGCAGCGATTGTGTGACTATCAGAATGCCAGGGTCTTCCACACTTGTCTCTGTATCGTACAGAAACTGACACTAATGGCTGCCGGCGTCCTGTGTAGAGAAGGAAGCCGTGGGCGTGCCTGAGAAAGTGCGGGAATCCGGTTTCACAGTGCACACAGTGAGAGGGGTGGAGTATGCAAAACATACTCCAGCTCTCAGCGCTGCTGTGCTATGCAGCGTCACGCCCCTACCCTGACTGTCAGGCCTGTGGGCGGTAACGAAGGGAGACTAGGCCCAGAAGCCGGGGACTCGAGTTAATAAGCGCGGCCGGCATATCAGTGCTGGCCGGCGCGGAAGTCCCCGGCGCACCACAAATCCCAGCGGCGCCTTAAATAAAAACGGCAGCGGCGGTTAGCGCGGTAGTCACCCAATACACTAACACACCCAGCAACGCTGTGGTGTGCGATGGCACTAGTGCGGACAGCGCCGCTGTCCCTGGCGCACTAACACACCCAGCAGTGCTGCCGTGTGTCTGCGCGGTCCCCACAGGGACACAGAGTACCTCCATGTAGCAGGGCCATGTCCCTGAGGATACTCCGCTCCATGTCCAGCAGATACCAGGGGCTGTGGATGGAGCACGGCCTCAGTGCCTGGAGACCGATAGAATCCCACTTCACCCAGAGCCCTGTAAAAAGGGATGGGGAAGGAAGCAGCATGTGGGCTCCAGCCTCCGTACCCGCAATGGGTACCTCAACCTTAACAAACACCTCCGACATGAAGTGGGGTGAGAAGGGAGCATGCTGGGAGCCCTGTATGGGCCCTCTTTTCTTCCATCCGACATAGTCAGCAGCTGCTGCTGACTAAACAGTGGAGCTATGCGTGGATGTGTTGCCTCCTTCGCACAAAGCACAAAACTGATGAGCCAGTGATCCCACTGGGGGTGTATAGCCAGAAGGGGAGGGGCCTTACACTTTTAAGTGTAATACTTTGTGTGGCCTCCGGAGGCAATAGCTATACACCCAATTGTCTGGGTCTCCCAATTAGGAGCGAAAAAGAAACAGCATGTGGGCTCCAGCCTCCGTACCCGCAATGGGTACCTCAACCTTAACAAACACCGCCGACATAAAGTGGGGTGAGAAGGGAGCATGCTGGGGTCCCTAGTAAGGGCCCTCTTTTCTTCCATCCGACATAGTCAGCAGCTGCTGCTGACTAAACAGTGGAGCTATGCGTGGATGTCTGACCTCCTTCGCACAAAGCAGAAAACTGGTGAGCCAGTGATCCCACTGGGGGTGTATAGCCAGAAGGGGAGGGGCCTTACACTTTTTAGTGTAATGCTTTGTGTGGCCTCCGGAGGCAGTGCTATACACCCAATCGTCTGGGTCTCCCAATGGAGCGCCGAAGAAATTCCCTTCTTCTTTGGCGCTCCATTGGGAGACCCAGACAATTGGGACGTCCAAAAGCAGTCCCTGGGTGGGTATAATAACCCCTCGTGATAGGACCGTAAAAACAGCCCTACCCTACAGGTGGGCAGTCGCCGCCTGAAGGACTTGTCTACCTAGGCTGGCGTCCGCCGAAGCGTAGGTATGCACTTGATAGTGTTTGGTAAAAGTGTGCAGACTCGACCAGGTAGCCGCCTGGCACACCTGCTGAGCCGTAGCCTGGTGCCGTAATGCCCAGGACGCACCCACGGCTCTGGTAGAATGGGCCTTCAGCCCTGAGGGAACCGGAAGCCCAGCAGAACGGTAGGCTTCAAGAATTGGTTCCTTGATCCACCGAGCCAGGGTGGATTTGGAAGCTTGCGACCCTTTGCGCTGACCAGCGACAAGGACAGAGTGCATCCGAGCGGCGCAGGGGCGCCGTGCGGGAAATGTAGATTCTGAGTGCTCTCACGAGATCCAACAAATGCAAATCCTTTTCACATTGATGAACTGGATGAGGGCACAAGGAAGGCAAGGAGATATCCTGATTAAGATGAAACGGGGATACCACCTTAGGGAGAAACTCCGGAATCGGGCGCAGAACCACCTTGTCCTGGTGAATCACCAGGAAGGGAGATTTGCATGACAGCGCTGCTAGCTCGGACACTCTCCGGAGAGACGTGACCGCTACTAGAAAGGCCACTTTCTGTGAAAGGCGAGAAAGGGAAACATCCCTCATAGGCTCGAAAGGCGGCTTCTGAAGAACAATTAGAACCCTGTTCAGATCCCAGGGCTCTAACGGCCGCTTGTAAGGAGGGACGATATGACAGACCCCTTGCAGGAACGTGCGTACCTGAGGAAGTCGTGCTAGGCGCTTCTGAAAAAATACAGATAGCGCTGAGACTTGCCCCTTGAGGGAGCTGAGCGACAAACCTTTTTCCAACCCGGATTGCAGGAAGGAAAGAAAAGTAGGCAATCCAAATGGCCAGGGAGAGACTCCCTGAGCAGAGCACCAAGACAAGAATATTTTCCACGTCCTGTGGTATATCTTGGCGGAGGTAGGTTTTCTGGCCTGTCTCATGGTGGCAATGACCTCTTGAGACAATCCTGAACCCGCTAGGATCCAGGACTCAATGGCCACACAGTCAGGTTCAGGGCCGCAGAATTCTGATGGAAAAACGGCCCTTGAGACAGCAAGTCTGATCGGTCTGGTAGTGCCCACGGTTGGTCTACCGCGAGGTGCCACAGATCCGGGTACCACGACCTCCTTGGCCAGTCTGGAGCGACGAGGATGGCGCGGCGGCAGTCGGACCTGATCTTGCGCAGCACTCTGGGCAACAGAGCCAGAGGTGGAAACACATAAGGAAGCCGGAACTGCGACCAATCTTGAACTAAGGCGTCTGCCGCCAGAGCTCGGTGATCGTGAGACCGTGCCATGAAAACTGGGACCTTGTTGTTGTGCCGAGACGCCATTAGGTCGACGTCCGGCATCCCCCAGCGGCGACAGATCTCCTGAAACACGTCCGGGTGAAGAGACCATTCCCCTGCGTCCATACCCTGGCGACTGAGGAAGTCTGCTTCCCAGTTGTCCACGCCTGGGATGTGAACTGCGGATATGGTGGAAGCCGTGTCTTCCACCCACGTCAGAATCCGCCGGACTTCCTGGAAGGCTTGCCGACTGCGAGTTCCTCCTTGGTGGTTGATGTATGCCACCGCTGTGGAGTTGTCCGACTGAATACGGATCTGCTTGCCTTCCAGCCACTGCTGGAAGGCTTGTAGGGCAAGATACACTGCTCTGATCTCCAGAACGTTGATCTGAAGGGTGGACTCTTGCTGAGTCCACGTACCTTGAGCCCTGTGGTGGAGAAAGACTGCTCCCCACCCTGACAGACTCGCATCTGTCGTCACCACCGCCCAGGATGGGGGTAGGAAGGATTTCCCTTTCGACAATGAGGTGGGAAGCAGCCACCATCGAAGAGAATCCTTGGCCGCCTGAGAGAGAGAGACGTTTCTGTCGAGGGACTTCGACCTCCCGTCCCATTGGCGGAGAATGTCCCATTGTAGTGGACGCAGATGAAACTGCGCGAAAGGGACTGCCTCTATTGCTGCCACCATCTTCCCTAGGAAGTGCATGAGGCGTCTCAAGGGGTGTGACTGGCCTTGAAGGAGAGATTGCACCCCTGTCTGTAGTGAACGCTGTTTGACAAGCGGAAGCTTCACTATCGCTGAGAGAGTATGAAACTCCATGCCAAGATATGTTATCGACTGGGTCGGGGTTAGATTTGACTTGGAAAAGTTGATGATCCACCCGAAACCCTGGAGGGTCTCCAGCGCCACGTTCAGGCTGTGTTGGCATGCCTCTTGAGAAGGCGCCTTGACCAGCAGATCGTCTAAGTAAGGGATCACGGAGTGTCCCTGAGAGTGCAGGACTGCAACTACAGCTGCCATGACTTTGGTGAAGACCCGTGGGGCTGTCGCCAGACCAAAAGGCAGGGCTACGAACTGAAGGTGTTCGTCTCCTATAACGAAGCGTAGAAAACGCTGATGCTCTGGAGCAATCGGTACGTGGAGATAAGCATCCTTGATGTCTATTGATGCTAGGAAATCTCCTTGAGACATTGCGGCGATGACGGATCGGAGGGATTCCATCCGGAACCGTCTGGTTCTCACGTGGTTGTTGAGAAGGTTTAGGTCCAGAACGGGACGGAAAGACCCGTCCTTTTTTGGTACCACAAACAAATTGGAGTAAAAAACCGTGACCTTGCTCTTGA
Source organism: Anomaloglossus baeobatrachus (assembly GCF_048569485.1). Classification (NCBI taxonomy): domain Eukaryota; kingdom Metazoa; phylum Chordata; class Amphibia; order Anura; family Aromobatidae; genus Anomaloglossus; species Anomaloglossus baeobatrachus. Next base: position 48,733,716 of record NC_134364.1, on the reverse strand, counting down.
AGAGGAACAGGGATCACCACTCCTTCCGCCTTTAGAGTGCACACCGCCTGCAGAAGAGCATCGGCTCGGTCGGGAGGCGGAGACGTTCTGAAGAATCGAGTTGGAGGACGAGAACTGAACTCTATCCTGTACCCGTGAGACAGAATGTCTCGCACCCAACGGTCTTGGACCTGTGGCAGCCAAATGTCGCCAAAGCGGGAGAGCCTGCCACCGACCGAGGATGCGGAGGGAGGAGGCCGGAAGTCATGAGGAAGCCGCCTTGGTAGCGGGTCTTCCGGCTGTCTTTTTTGGGCGTGACTGAGCCCGCCAAGAATCTGAACTCCTCTGATCCTTTTGAGTCCTTTTGGACGAGGAGAATTGGGACCTGCCCGAGCCTCGAAAGGACCGAAACCCCGACTGTCCCCTTCTCTGTTGGGGTTTGTTTTGTCTGGGCTGAGGTAAGGATGAATCCTTACCCTTGGACTGTTTAATGATTTCATCCAAACGCTCACCAAACAGCCGGTCACCAGAAAATGGCAAACTGGTTAAACATTTTTTGGAAGCAGAATCTGCTTTCCATTCCCTTAACCACAAGGCTCTGCGTAAAACCACGGAGTTGGCGGATGCCACTGCCGTACGGCTCGTAGAGTCCAGAACCGCATTAATCGCGTAAGACGCAAATGCAGACATTTGAGAGGTTAAGGATGCCACCTGTGGAACAGATGTACGGGTGACCGTGTCAATCTGTGTAAGACCAGCTGAAATAGCTTGGAGTGCCCATACGGCTGCGAATGCAGGAGCAAACGACGCGCCGATAGCTTCATAGATGGATTTCAACCAGAGCTCCATCTGTCTGTCAGTGGCATCTTTCAGTGCAGCCCCATCCTCCACTGCAACTATGGATCTAGCCGCCAGCCTGGAGATAGGGGGATCCACCTTGGGACACTGGGTCCAGCTCTTGACCACGTCAGGAGGAAAGGGATAACGTGTATCCTTAAGCCGTTTGGAGAAACGCTTATCTGGATAAGCGTGGTGTTTCTGGACTGACTCTTTAAAATCCGAGTGGTCCAGAAAAGTACTTAATTTACGCTTGGGATACCTGAAATGGAATTTCTCCTGCTGTGAAGCTGACTCCTCCACTGGAGGAGCTGGGGGAGAAATATCCAACATTTTATTGATGGACGCGATAAGATCGTTCACTATGGCGTCACCATCAGGAGTATCCAGATTGAGAGCGGTCTCAGGATCAGAATCCTGATCATCTACCTCCGGCTCATCACACAGAGAATCCTCCTGCTGAGACCCTGACCAGTGAGATGATGTAGAGGGCCGCTCATAGCGAGCTCGCTTAGGCTGTCTGGGACTGTCGTCCGTGTCAGAGCCATCACCCTGGGATGCATGGGACACCCCCGGAGCCCGGAGCTGTTCCAACTGAGGGGGACCAGGGAGCAATGAATCAACAGTGCCCATGGTCTGAGTTACTGGTCTAGACTGCAAAGTTTCTAGAATCTGAGACATAGTCACAGATAATCTATCCGCAAAAATTGCAAACTCTGTCCCCGTCACCTGGACAGTATTCACAGGTGGATCTCTCTGGGACACCTCCAGCAGAGGCCCCGGCCGAACAGGGGGCACAGGGGCCGAACACTGCACACAATGGGGGTCAGTGGAACCTGCCGGTAGAACAGCCTCACAAGCGGTGCAAGCAGCATAGAAAGCCTGTGCCTTGGCACCCCTGTTTTTTGCGGACGACATGCTGTATTCTCCACAGAGCAATCTAGGAGGGTATAAAGCCAAGAATCACCAGCGACCGTTTAGTGCAATGTATAGCATGCAAGCATAAAAATACAATTGAACACTTCGTCACTAGTGGGGTCAGCACCGAAGGTGCCGCTTACCGCCCGCTAAAAGCGGGTGTGTAGTCGCCAGAATCCCGTGTCTGGGTCTCCCAGAACTTGTCTCCCCTCTCCAGCTCAGCCTGCACACAGGAATGGCTGCCGGCGTTCTGTGAAGAGGGGCGGACCGTGGGCGTGCCTCAGACAAAGTGCGGGAAACTGGCTTCCCACTGTGCTCAATGTGAGGGCTGGAGTATGTAAAGCAGATTCCAGCCCTCGGCGCTGACGTTCTGTACAGCGTCCCGCCCTTCCCCTGACTGGCAGGCCTGGGGGCGGGAACGAAACAGAACTAGGCCGCAAAAGCCGGGGACTCTAGTAATAAGCACGGCCGACAAATATGCACAGCCAGCGCGGAAGTCCCCGGCGCACCACAAGTCCCAGCCGCGCCGCAGCAAAAACTGCCAGCAGGGGCCGGCGCGGCAGTTCCCAACACACTAACTCCCTCAGCAAGCTGTGGAAGTGTGGCACAAGCGCGCAGCGCTATTGTCCCCGGCGCACTAACACACCCAGCAATGCTGCAGTGTGCGCGCGGTCTGTACGGGGACACAGAGTACCTTGGCGTAGCAGGGCCCTGTCCCTGACGATACTCCGCTCCATATCCAGCAGATTCCCCAGGGGCTGTGGACGGAGCACGGTCTCTGTGCCTGGAGACCGGTAAATCCCACTTCACCCAGAGCCCTAAGGGGGATGGGGAAGGATGCAGCATGTGGGCTCCAGCCTCTGTACCCGCAATGGGTACCTCAACCTTAACAAACACCGCCGACAAAAGTGGGGTGAGAAGGGAGCATGCTGGGGACCCTAGTATGGGTCCTCTTTTCTTCCATCCGACATAGTCAGCAGCTGCTGCTGACTAAACAGTGGAGCTATGCGTGGATGTCTGACCTCCTTCGCACAAAGCTTGAAAACTGAGGAGCCCGTGATCCCACGGGGGGGTGTATAGGCAGAAGGGGAGGGGCCTTACACTTTTAAGTGTAATGCTTTGTGTGGCCTCCGGAGGCAGTAGCTATACACCCAATTGTCTGGGTCTCCCAATGGAGCGCCAAAGAAATACGTAATTACTTACCGGTAATGTGTTTTTTCCGAACCCATGACGGCACCCTTATATCGTGGTGCCGTCATAAGGTGAGGGAAAAATTCTCGTTAACTGGGTTACTCGTTAAGCAAGGTTCCACTGTATATGGGTGGGCTTCTCTTGACCCCATTCATAAGTGACTTTTGTTTTAGGAAGCCACCACTTTATGTATCCTTGTGACCTTTGGATTACTTTTATAATTGGTATTTAGAGTACACACAAATAATTGCCGCGTTCTCCGTCTGTTTTTAGTGCACTTCTGTGAACCGGCTAGAAAGGCAGAAAAAAGCCGATGTGTTTGTTGAATTAAACATACAAGCAGCTGGGCAGAAAATGGAACAGAAAAACCACCAGTTAGCTGCGTTTTCCCAGTATAAATAAATGTGGAAGCGCTCGGCGGGATAATGCCGTAAACGCGCACTTGTGAACAATTAAACTTTAACGAGTCGGTCTCTCGGCGGCTGTAAGTGTGACCAGCACAAGTCCAAGCAATTAGGGCGACGCTGCCTGTCGCTTGCAATCACTTCACGCCCTGCTGGCAGCCCTTACCTTTTCAGAGTTGTTAAACACATCAGACTGCAGATTTCCATCCAGAAACTCATTAAAATAGGTCATCAGTTTTTGGGCCTCTACAGCTCGCTGCCGCGGCGTGTTCACCCCCTCCAGCTGGTCGCCAAGATGGCACACCTTCGTTGCCACGTAGCTGATGTGCTCATCCAGCTCTTGGAAATGCTGAAAAGCAATCTGAAGGGGAAGAAAAAGCAGAGACTGGTTATTGCACCCTGAGAAATCCACATCTGCATTTTTTTTCTAGCACATGAATGTTCCCGTAGGCCCCTCCATGCCCTTCGCCTATGCCATGAGTGCCCACCCCATGTATGGTAGCAGCAGTGGGTATTCCTAATCTAAAAATGCACGGAGCAACCGGAGTTAAAAAAATTATAGATAATATATTGGGTCCATTCAAAAAAAATCCACATGTTCCAGTGGGTACACGGCACGTGATCGCTGCAGCGAAGAAAGCAGAGGCCGGCCGCCAGGACTAGTGGAACGCTTCCCTGAGAGCAACCCTCCGACAGCCAGCCAACCAATGTGTATGAGGGGGTCCCAACTGTTCCCAGATAGCAACCTGCCAACAGCCAGCCATCCAATGTGTATGAGGGTGTCCCAGCTATTCCCCAATAGCAACCCGCCAACAGCCATCCATCCAATGTGTATGAGGGTGTCCCAACTATTCCCCAATAGCAACCCGCCAACAGCCATCCATCCAATGTGTATGAGGGTGTCCCAGCTATTCCCCAATAGCAACCCGCCAACAGCCAGCCATCAAATGTGTATGAGGGTGTCCCAGCTATTCCCCAATAGCAACCCGCCAACAGCCAGCCATGCAATGTGTATGAGGGTGTCCCAGCTATTCCCCAATAGCAACCCGCCAACAGCCAGCCATGCAATGTGTATGAGGGTGTCCCAGCTATTCCCCAATAGCAACCCGCCAACAACCAGCCAACCAATGTGTATGAGGGGGTCCCAACTGTTCCCAGATAGCAACCTGCCGGCAGCCATCCATTCAATGTGTATGAGGGTGTCCCAACTCTTCCCCGATAGCAACCCTCCGACAGCCAGCCATCCAATGTGTATGAGGGTGTCCCAACTATTCCCCGATAGCAACCTGCCGACAGCCAGCCATCCAATGTGTATGAGGGTGTCCCAGCTATTCCCCAATAGCAACCCGCCAGCCATCCATCCAATGTGTATGAGGGCGTCCCAGCTATTCCCCAATAGCAACCCGCCAACAGCCAGCCATCAAATGTGTGTGAGGGTGTCCCAGCTATTCCCC